>NW_026867134.1:0-117081 GCF_026571515.1 Ruditapes philippinarum | reverse complement strand
GGGGGTCGAAAGTGCGTTGTTTTCGCGTATATATGTGGTAAAGGGTTAACAAAAAATGATGAAAAACTTTGGAATCACCTAAAAACTAGTTTTTCCATGTTAACATGTGGTCTTTCACCTAATTTTGGTGAAAAATTGTTGTTTTGTAACATTTATATTTTTTTTAGTTAACCCTTTCCCCCATGAGCATAGTGTGAAAAATGGCCGTTTTCACTGAAAAGCCTCCTGTTACAAGTTCAAACTGCTATGAAACTATGAAAAATGCTTCAATACTAATCAAACTTGGCACAAATGTTGACTGGACCATTGCCTTTGTAACGACATGCTCAGTCTTAAATTTCCTGTTACCATGGCAACGAGGGGGCATCTCAAAATTGCCAAAAATCACTATTTTGCCTCGATTTTTTCCATCAAAATTTATTTCAAAGTGCTGCAACTTCTCAAGGGATTGAGATAGAGTCAAAGGCTTTTCAGCGTTGGTTAAACGTTACATTATGATCGACCTGGGGTCATTTTTAGCCTCTCACAAGTCCAAAATTTTCTTGGCGATGAGGGGGACTTCGCCCCCCTTCAAACCCCCCTAACAGAAGGGGGCACAAAAGGGGGATTACAAAATAGATAACGATGACAAAAACCCGGGACTATTCTGCCCCCAAGACTTATTGGTGTATTTGGTGTATTTCTTTTATAATGTTCTGAATAGACATAGCTTACTATAAATACTTAATGAAAACGAGTCCTTTACTTACAATTTGTCAATATAGGAAATGATTTTTGTAGTTATAAAGTGATATTTTGAAATTATATACAGGAATGGCGGCAATCTTGGAATTTCCCGTCCAATGCTTATTATCCCCCGCCGATGGAATCGGGAGGGGGATATTGTTTTGGCGTTGTCCGTCCGTCCATCCGTCCGTCCGAATTTCGTTTCCGCACTAGTTCTCTGCAACAACTGGTTGGAATCCAACGAAACTTCATGGGAATCATAAATATCAAGAGGAGATGCGCATGTCGTCAGCTTGTTCCGGTCAGACCCTTTAACTCAGAGTTATGGCCCTTGATTAGTCATGCAGTATGCATAAAGAGCAAAAATCGTTTCCGCGCTACTTCTCTGCAACAACGGGATGGAATTCAATGAAACTTTATAGGAATCATCAATATCAAGAGGATATGCGCATATTGCCGGCTTGTTCCGGTCAGACACTTTAACTCAGAGTTATGGCCCTTGATAAGTTATGCAGTATGCATATAAAGCAATTAACGTTTCCACGCTACCTCTCTGCAACAACTGGTTGAAATTTAATGAAACTTTATGGGAACCTTCAATTCCAAGAAGAGATGTGCATATCGTCGCCTTGTTCCGGTCAGACTCTTAAACTCAGAGTTTTGGCCCTTGATTTGTTATGCAGTATGCATATAGAACAATAATCCTTTCCGAGCTACTTCTATGTAACTACTGGCTGGAAATCAACAAAACTTCATGGGGATCATCAATATCAAGATGAGATGTGCATTTCGTCGGCTTGTTCCAGTCAGACACTCAAACTCAGAGTTTCCGAGTTTCAGAGTTTTACTCAAATCGTTTCCGTGCTACTTCTCTGCCACTACTGGCTGGAATTCAAGGAAACTTTATGGGAACCTTCAATATCAAGAGGAGATGCGCATATCTACGCCTCTTTCCGGTCAGATACTTTAACTCTGAGCTATTTCCCTTGGTTAGTTATGCAGTATGCATATAGAACAAAATTCATTTCAACGCTACTTCTATGCAACAACTGGCTGGAATTCAATGAAACTTTATGGGAACCTTCAATACCATTAGGAGATGCACATACCGTCGCCTTGTTCCGGTCAGACACTTTAACTTAGAGTTATGGCCCTTGATTTGTTATGCAGTATGCATATAGAACAATAATCGTTTCCGCGCTACTTCTCAGCAACTTCTGGCTGGAATTCAACATAACTTTATGGGAACTATCAATATCAAGAGGATATGCGCATATTGTCGGCTTGTTCCAGTCAGACACTTTAACGCAGAGGTATGGCCCTTGATTAGTTATGCAGTGTGCATATAAAGCAATAATTGTTTCCACGCTTCTTCTCTGCAACTACTGGCTGGAATTCAATTAAACTTATGGGAACCATTAAAACCAAGCAGAAAATGCTTATTGTTGCCTTGTTCAGACCAGATCCTTCATTACAGTGTTATGGCCCTTAATTAGATATGTAGTATGCATATAGAGCAATATTGCTATTTCTTTGCAACTGCTGTATTAATTTCAACAAAACTTTATGGCAACCATGGATACAAAAAGGCAATTTTCATCTTTTTGGCATGTCCAGATATTATTATTTAACACAGAGTTATTGCTCTGTTATTGCCCTGAATATCTATCATGTACAAAGAATATTACTGTTTATACCATGATAAATATATAAATAAAGCCGTGTGTCTTCAGCTGTTGTGCAAGTAATAACCAGTACTCGGCGGGGGATATAAATTCAACGAATTTGCTTGTTTTATCTTCTTTTGCAAAAGAAGGTTTATTTAAACTGTTTTTTGATTTGCTCTTTTACATTACCTTAAGTATTGTCTCAAAAATTTACTGTACTTAAAATGAAGTACGAACTTACTTATACTGAGATAGTCTAAAGTCAACAACTGTAATAAGCTTATGCTTCATAGCATAGGTAGTAAAAGATCAAACAATTTGTTTAGATAAATAAATAAATTTATTAATTTAATTAAGTCAATCGAGATAACCCGAAGTAAAAATTTAGACAAATTATTACAAGATAAGCTAAATCTGTGTTGCAACGAAATGCTACGTTTACACTTTGCTTGTGATCGGTTAAGGTCGTTGACTTCAAGTCACTTGTCTCTCACTTGTCTCTCACCGCTGTAGGTTCGAATATTTTTTTATTTTAATGACATGTAATTTCTTCCAAAATGACATGTTTTCTAGTAAATAGATCAGTAGATTCAAACGTTTGAATACATTTAGATGTTAAATGATAATCAAGTGCCATGGCTTTTTCATCGATGCGTTTGTTTAATGCAAAACTATGCCTCTTAAGTTTTTGACAAAGCGTTTACTGTCGTATATTTAATTGTTGCCTCTATCCAAGATATTAAGTGATCAGACGGTTAAACTTTCATCTTTTATAACGATATCAAAAAGTGTAAATAAAAATGTTTTGCAACAAAGCAAGAAACTCAAAATAAGTCCGAAGTGCTAAGCTGATTCTTGTAAATGTTTTATGTGCTTGTAATTTCTTTAAAGACTCGCAAAATAATTTGTACAATTCCGAATTAAATCGTCTTATTCAAAATCATTTAATCTTAAAAGTATATTCAAATATGAATTGTAAACACATATTGAGAGGAAAACAGCAGATCTCTAATTGAAGAGATATTATTGTTCGTTAGGCTCAGAAAAAGCCTAGAGCTCAACCGAGAGTTTTTATGCATTTATGCCTTGTTACCAAATCAGTTTAAAGCAAATTCACTGGTAACTTCCTCTTACAGGAGATACCAGCAAGTATAATAATACGGATTAATTGTATTTAGGTAGGTAGGTAGGTAGTTGGTTGTTAGGTAGGTAGGTAGGTAGGTAAGTATATCTGTTTTTTCTAGTCATTTTTATCATTGATACTTATTCTTTAAGTGGTGATTTTATACTGTTCAACGCGAAACTCAGGGGTGAAAGGAGATATGTTTAGCTTTTATTGTTTCCCACGAACAGACTCTAGTCTGAAATTATCATTATCTCTTTCTTTCTTTTGGGAAGTCAGGTTAATTCTCATGAAATAACACATTTAGTAAATTAATGAATCAGTTTTTTTTTCAGACAATGATCACGAATCAAGTTTATTATGGTATTGTTATCGCTGTACTCTCAAGCCAAGCTTTTGCTAACAATATCTGTAACAACACTTACACTAACGGAATAGGAATACAGGTAAGATAAGATATCAATCACATTACATAAAGAAGTTTTATTTTATAGACTGTTTAATTAATTATATTTGTTACGGTGTCTGCCATCTTATACATGAGTCAACTGGTTTGAGCCTTTCTTGCGACTGGACCTTTATTACCCGCGTAACATATGAATAAGTTTGTCAAGAAAGTGAGCGAGGTAAGATTGAGTGATAAGATCATATTCAAGTTACAGCTTAGATAAAATAAATTCGATTAACCGTCAGTAAATATACTTTTATCGTCCGACACAGTGCTACTACAGTAACACGGAAAACTTTTTGAACGATTCAAGTGTAAATCTGCAATATTTTGAAGATTAGTATTTCTCATTTCTTGCCTTAATTAAAAACATACATCCATTTTGCTTCGATATTTTAGTGTTTTCCTTGTGAACCTGGTTACATAGCAATAGGCGACTGTCCTGGGAATATTACGCGTGCTAAATGTGAGGAGTGCAAGGATGGGACATATCAACCAGAATGTGATACTTTCAACGAAACTGTTAGTTGTAGAAACTGTACATTTTGTGATGTCTATAAAGAAAACTGTACAATATACAAAGACGCTGTTTGTGAGCTGAAAAATGATACACATGATAGTAGTGGTAATATATTTCATATTTTTAAAGCTTTGTCTGCTAAGTTGTATTATGTCGAAACTACGGAAAAAAGCAAAATCTTATTGTATTAAGTAAAATTATTAAACCTATATATCGTTTGTAACTATTGATAACCAACATAAGAAAGCAAAAGTTTTAAATTATTGCCTAAAAGAGGCGTTATATTCAGATACTAACAATAGACGGGGTTTTTTTCCAGAAAAGACGCTCTGTAAAGAGTCAAACGGTGTTTTGTTTAGTAAAAGTATTTAGCCAATCGTTTTTACATAATTCAGGTACGCTGAATCCATTTTTGCTCTATCAGGATTGTACATTCTAAAGTTCAAATCAAAATGGCCGCCATTGATCTTCACCATTTACTTTATAATTTCTTATTTGTGGTTCATAGCGTATTGTTTGCCAATTAAAACTTATGGAATTCAGTTTCAGATACTTTTGGGAACGATTGGCTAATAATTAAACATGAATTGCACTTTGACTACCATGGCAGTCATCTTTGATTTCAAAATGGACACCCTTTTGAAACAAATACAAGTAGAGTGCTTTTAAACAAAAGGATCTTTTTGTAAGAATGAATATCAAAAATACAATAATGATATAAGCATCATGTCATGTAGAATTGTACACAATGTGAAGTATACTACATACTTTAATTATGAATTTCTCCATGACTTCAAACTATTACAGGTCATTGTTTATTGAGATATCTGATATCCCAAATGTCTTAACATATAACATGCACACAATCATAATTTACAATAAGATGTTTAAGTTGTAATTTTGATAAAATAGCATATGTGTAAACATTATGGACACTAAATCATTTTATAATTTGATGGTCAAAAGTCAAGGTCAGTATGCCAACATTTTAAAAATTGCCTTTCATCTTCACAGACAGACAAGCGACCATGCCTTTTTCTTACTATGAATGAATAATACAGAGTAAAATATTATAGGTTTTTAGCGGGTATTCATGCCTAGAAGACTAGTTCTATTACTTTTATTGAAATTGATAGGGTATCTTATTCCATTATGATATAGCCTATTTCTTGATGTCATTTGCCACAATATATTTATCTCATCCCATATTTTACAAATATCAATCAATAAAACACTTTGGCATTTCTTAGTGTAAAAATAGTGACTAAAATGGTACCAACTATTTATGCATTATCCCGACAATAATGTAACACCTGAATAAACAAGGGCTTGCCACTTGAAAATGTCCCCTAAGGGCATTCCCATAAAAACAATGAAGGCATGGTAACTGTTATAATCGTACAAGTCTTACAATAATTTAGAAACATAAGGAAACATTTATTTGTAATTTCAGTGTGTCTTATTACTTTAAAAAGCATCTGTGAATGAATGGCAATGATATAGACACAACCACCAATGTTCTCATTTTACCTATCTAACTGGCAGTCTAATGTTTAAGCATTAGAGTGGTCGTTATCTGCTACTTATGCTTAAATCCTTCCAATGAATGACAGTTATGGACGGAACTATATAGACAGACAGACATGTTGTAAATGAGTTGACATGTGCAGATATCTGTGACCCGCAATACT
The DNA here is from genome assembly GCF_026571515.1 of Ruditapes philippinarum. Classification (NCBI taxonomy): domain Eukaryota; kingdom Metazoa; phylum Mollusca; class Bivalvia; order Venerida; family Veneridae; genus Ruditapes; species Ruditapes philippinarum. Next base: position 110,906 of record NW_026867134.1, on the reverse strand, counting down.
TTTTTAAACTCCAAAAGCAGTATCTTTGCTACCAATAGTCAATGATTAATTCTAAACGTCGGGCGTATTCAGAATTTATTTAAATGCCAACTTAGAACCCATCAGATACACCTAACTGGCACATGAGGACACTCGGACACTGACATTTCAGCAGGCTTCCATTTAGGGCGATAAAAGCCTAGTAGAAAACCTTCTTGCGCTTGTTAACGCTAAATTTTACAGTATTTATAGAAACAAAGGAAATTTTCAGTCATTTTGAAATCCACGATGGCTGCCGCATTGAGTTTATTCCATTGATTCTTTTCGTTCACACTTTAGCCGAGTAAAATAAGCAAAACTTTGAATTAAAATTTCAATAACATATGTTTAAACAAGCCCATGGGAGAATTAAGGTAAAAATTAAAAAACAATGGCTGCGATTTAGAATATGATTTTTAAGGTCAAGTAAGTAAGCACAACTTCCTGCTTGTACTAAAGAATGCCGTTAAAATGCATATTTTTCTCAAACCAGTATACAATTAGTCAAGTTCAATTTAAATATGTTCTTTGAAAAATAAATGACTTTGCTAGAGAAAGTGTATATTTCATTAGAGATCGAAATGTCAAATTGTTGAGATTATTACATGTTTGCTTTCGATAAATTATCTACAATTTTGTTATGTCTTCGGAGCAAAGTCACACCATATAGTGCACATTTATAGAACATATTCTCATATTTGTAATTTATATCAACTGTTCAAATATTATGAATTTATTGTCGTAAGTAAAATGAGTGGTAATGTTTCTTAACATGCATAAGATAAATTTCAGTAATAATAATTGAAGAACGTAACAGTACTGTATGTTTTCTATTTAATAGATGACAGCGGTGACCGAGTAACCCATATCGTGCTCTGGATAACAGGAATTGTGGTTACCGTTTTCTGTCCAATACTGGTACTTTCCGTCATAAGGTAATTGAATTATTCAATCATTTGTAAATTGAGCTATTAAAGAAAAGCCGTTTGGAGTAAAGTTTATTGTATTATAAAAGCGTACAATATGCCATAATTTTCATAGACCTTATTAAAAAAGGGAATTTATAAATGCAAGTATCATTACTATAGTAATAATCATTGGTATTGTTATTAATGTCATCATCATCTGCACTATAGTTGTTATTGTCATTACTTTAATTATAATAACTGTCATTAAATTTAATACATATCTATATATGATAACTAAAACAATGGATATTATATTCTCAGATACCGGAAACTTGGTTACTATGGTAACAAAAACCAAGGTAATGGTTATGCTTATGATAAAGAAATGGTTATAAGTAAAATATTCTTGAATTATCCTAAAAGTAAAACAATAGCAGGTAAAAACGAAATTTATATTATTAAAAAATGATTGCATTCTGTACATACAATTTAATGATTATTTATACACAATACACGGATAATATTAAAAAATCAATGCACGTTTTGTTCGTGCATTTACATGCGCAGAAGCGAAAGGACGCATGTAAAGCCCGGGGCCACTCGGTGAATGATTTAATTAAGTCCGATGCTTTCTGCAGATTTTGATATACGAAAAAGAATACACTGGCGCTATTATTTATCAAATGTATTCGTCCGATCTGATAATTTCGTGTTTTGTGACGTGCTTTCGTAAAGACAAACCAGTTTTTAATGCCTTTAAAGCGCGAGTGAATAGTAGATGTTCAGTTTTGTTTTAATAATAACATTGCGTAGTGTGTAATATGTAGTGACGAGGAATTATTTTTGGAGGTAAAGTCGTTTTATGTTTATACATTGATTGCAGAAAGTCATCGTCAAAAACGTTATAACCAGAAAACAAAACGTTGTAGTGGAGATGTTGTGCATAAAACAAACATAAAAGAGTTTAAAGGTAGTAGCATTAATAATTCTTATACATGTGTTATGTAGCAACATTTTGAATTGTAGACAATAAAGTAAAAAAAATAAGTTTAACGATAATTATGATATGTGAGATAAATGTCCTTAATTAGTTAAATTGAAATTCACTTCAAAGCAAATAAATTTTGTTTATTACGACAATCACGCTCGCAAACTACATGAGCTTTTACATGTTAGATAAAGATAAATGCCATACAGCTAACATCCTTTAATGTTATGAAAGAAGTTTTTTCAATTATTATAGTCAAATTTAATCTAGAAAAAGTAATTCTTTTGAAGTTTTAGAATTTGTACAGATGTATCTTTCAAAATCTTCTTGTTTTTTGATGTTTGTAACATGACGATAAATAATATGAACATGCATGAAACAATGAAATTGCGTTGAGAAAGAAATTTATTTTTACTAATTCTTGATAAATAAACTAAATTTTAGTTAATGTAGCCTTTTATTATAGATAAACCCAGTAAACATAACCTTGATTGCATTGATTTAGCACCGAAATCCAACAAAAAAGAAAAGCACATTAATGTGGTCCGTCCACATATTGAACCAAAGAGCAATGGTATGTCAAACTCTTTAGCTTTACTGATGTTTATTTAGCTGTATGGATCATCTTTTAAATAATACTATTATTGTATAGAATCACAGAAATTAGTTATTAAAATCATATAAGACTTGAAGAAGTCTGAAATATGTCCATAAAACAGTCTATTCGATTTAAAAAATAAAATGAATTAAAAGACAAAACCTAATTAGACCTATTTAGATCAATATTGAATTGTAAACATTCACTGATCATAATAAAGACGAAACTCCAACAATTGAACATTGAAAGAAATCAATATAAGTGCTATGCTTGTTTCCAATCCATATGTATCGTGATATAAAAATACAGGCTTGTAAATTTGCTAAATTAAACTTAAACAGTCTCTTTCATAACCAAGTCATAGTCAAGTCAAATAATTTAATGGCAAAGATATATACATATTCATTGCCAGGTAACATTTTGGCGATACAATACAAAGTACACAAAAGTAAGAAACGTACATTATAAATTAATCATTATAGATTATACATACTGTATGTGTCAACGTACATGAATTCAAACAAATGTATTAAGTAGATTCAATTCTTAATTGCATTGCTGAATAAACAAATTTTGCTAAGTTAACAATTACATTTTTATTCCTACATTTCTTTATTGATATTTATTACATGCTTTTCGGTGGTTTATAGAAATATATCAGTGAATATATAAAATTGGTAATTTCACTGTTTGAAACAGTGAAATTACCACTTTGATAATTTCACTGTTTTGAATTTAAGCCCCTTACGTTGTTTCAGTGAAATACCAGCGTGCACAGTACTGGGTACCAACTAAATGACGTCGTAAATGACGTCACGTTGTATTATTATTTGGCGCGCTTTTCATTCAGTATTAGGTTTAATGTCTTTTTAAAACGTTTCTTTGCATGTAATAAAAAGAAAATTTGTTTAGTTTAGTGTAAGATCGAAATATATTTCACCTTGTGAACACCAAAAGTTCACATTTCACTCGTGGCTGCGCCACTCGTGAAATATACTTTTGGTGCTCACTCGGTGAAATACATTCCGATCTTACACTGAACTAAACAAATATCCTCTATTTATTTTAAACTTTTCAGTGGATTACTGATTTATCCGTGAAAATTATATTTGATAATTTCACAGTGAAAATTATCAAAATATAATTTCACACTTTTTAATGACGAAACTACTATCTTAAGATTTTCCCAATGTGGTACCTAAATTTTATTTTTGCTGACTATTCTGACAATGTCAAGCTGTTCAAAGAAAAACAAAGCTGAAATTGATAAATAACTTAATTGTCAAAATAATAAAAAGAAGAAAACTTACTTCTATTCATTCAAATAACCAATCACCAAATATCGTCTCTCATTTTTTGTTTCATTTTTACTGTCTGAAAAATACATTCCTTTTACATTCAAAAATGCTCTTGATGACATTTGGGCACATTTAAGTATCCTACGAGCAATAACTGCCGTGTGCTTTATGAAAATTTTATAAGCAATGACAGCCATCCGCCCGAAGAATAAGGTAACAACCCATCGTTCTTTAGACAGCCTTTCAACTTTTCAAGTTTTCAAATTCCCTAGCTGCTTTTTGAATGTTTACACTTCTATCAACACTTATTATGCCCCCATTTCGAAGAAAAGGGGGTATATTGCTTTGCACTTGTCGGTCCGTCGGTCCGTCGGTCTGTCGGTCCGTCGGTCCGTCGGTCCGTAGACCAAATGGTTTCCGAGTGATAACTAAAGAACCCTTAGGCCTAGGAACTTCAAACTTGGTATGGTGATTGTCATGTCCAGTAGATGACCCCTATTGATTTTGGGGTCAAGGGTCAAAGGTCAAGGTCACATTGACCTTGTAGGCAAAAACGGTTTCCGATCAATAACTAAAGAACCTTAAGGCCTAGGAACTTCAAACTTGGTATGGTGATTGTTCATGATCAGTAGATGACCCCTATTGATTTTGGGGTCAAGGGGTCAAAGGTCAAGGTCACATTGACCTTGTAAGGAAAAACAGTTTCCGATCAATAACTAAAGAACCTTAAGGCCTAGGAACTTCAAACTTGGTATGGTGATTGGTTATGATCAGTAGATGACCCCTATTGATTTTGGGGTCAAGGGGTCAAAGGTCAAGGTCACATTGACCTTGTAAGGAAAAATGGTTTCCGATCAATAACTAAAGAACTTTAAGGCCTAGGAACTTCAAACTTGGCATGGTGATTGGTCATGATCAGTAGATGACCCTATTGATTTTGGGGTCAAGGGGTCAAAGGTCAAGGTCACATTGACCTTGTAAGCAAAAAACGGTTTCGCGATCAATAACTAAAGAACTTTTAGGCCTAGGAAACTTTCAAACTTGGTATGGTGATTGGTTATGACCAGCAGATGACCCCTATTGATTTTGGGGTTAAGTGGTCAAAGGTCAAGGTCACATTGACCTCTTGGGTAAAAACGGTTTCCGATCAATAACAAAAGAACCCTTAGGCCTAGGGACTTCAAACTTGATATGATGATTGGTCATGATCATTTAGATGACCCCTATTGATTTTGGGTTCAAGGGGTCAAAGGTCAAGGTCACATTGACCTCATAGGTAAAAACGGTTTCCGATCAATAACTAAAGAACCCTTAGGCCTAGGAACTTCAAACTTGGTATGGTGATTGGTCATGACCAGCAGATGACCCCTATTGATATTGGGGTTAAGGGGTCAAAGGGCAAGGTCACATTGACCTTGTAGGTAAAAATGCTTTCCAATCAATAACTTAAGAACCCTTAGGTCTAGGAACTTCAAACTTGGTATGGTGATTGGTCATGACCAGCAGATGACCTTTTGATTTTTGGGGTCAAGGGGTCAAAGGTCAAGGTCACATTGACCTTGTAGGTAAAAACGGTTTCCGATCAATTAACTAAAAACTTAGGCCTAGGAACTTCAAACTTTGTATGATGATTAGTCGTGACCAGCAGATGACCCCTATTGAGTTTTGGGTCAAGGGGTCAAAGGTCAAGGTCACATTGACCTTGTAAGTAAAAACGGTTTCTGATCAATAACTTAAGAACGCTTAGGCCTAGGAACTTCAAACTTGGCATGGCGATTTGTCATGACCAGCAGATTACCCCTTATGATTTTGGGATCAAGGGGTCAAAGGTCAAGGTCTCATTGACATTGTAAGTAAAACGGTTTCTGATCAATAACTAAAGAACGCTTCGGCCTAGGAACTTCAAACTTGGCATGGTGATTGGTCATGAGCAGCTGATGCCCCTCATTGATTTTGGGGTCAAAGGTCAAGGTCACATTGACCTTGTATGTTAAAACGGTTTCGATCAATAACTAAAGAACCCTTAGGCCTAGGAACTTCAAACTTGGTATGGTGATTGGTCATGACCAGCAGATGACCTATTGATTTTGGGGTCAAGTGGGCAAACGTCAAGGTCACATTGACCTTGAAGGTAAAAACGGTTTCTGATCAATTAACTAAAAACGCTTAGGCCTAGGAACTTCAAACTTTGTATGATGATTGGTCGTGACCAGTAGATGACCCCTATTGAGTTTTGGGTCAAGGGGTCAAAGGTTAAGGTCATGACCAGTAGATACTTGATAATCCTTTTTAATTGTTTGATCACTGGGTCAGAAGTCATGCATAATAACCTTATCACATGACTAATTGGCTGCTGATAGGGGGCATACATGTTTTACAAACATATCTTGTTTATTGTCTGTTACAATCCTCAAATAAGCTTTCTTTCTTTGAAAAAGGTATATAACTAACACATCCAAATGATATCCTTCTGAATCAAACACAATTATTTTCCTCCCGTGAAATACACAACTTTTGAAAATGGCGGCCTCCTACATTTGACAAAGCCAGGTCTTATACAAATTCATAATAAGTAACAGAAATATGGATGGATGTTTGGACTTTTACTCCTACTAGAAATGTTTGTTTTCATTATTAAAACAAGCGATCATTCATATTTTTTTTTTAATAAAATGAATGCTATCACTGCCAATTAACGTTGATTGTCGAACTTATTTTTCATCCAATGACTTCTTGTGTTTAATGAGAAATTCGACTAAATGAGGCTCTCAATGGGGAAAACAGATTTTAATATTAACGTTTATATACAGGAAATTTCGTTTTAACTTGTTGTGGCTAATCCAACTTCCATTCTTTCATGTTGTGATTGTTGTTGTTGTTGTTTAGCAAACTAGTCGATTGACCGTGGTCATAAATAAGAACAAGGTCCATTTATTCATATGTCTTTATTATGATGAACAATGACCACGGTCAATCTGAAATGAACATAAAACATATTAAAGATAAATGACTAAGCTAATGTTAATTGAACAATTGTATAAGTAAATGTTTATAATCCTCTACCACTTGTTAGAATACTGTTTTTAAAGCTCACGAGATGAAATAAAATTTCATTTTGCACACAAACAAACAAATATCCTTTAAATAATCATTTAAAAAACAACAAAACATTGACAATCTCATTTCATGTTTGTCACAAAAAAAAACCGCCGGATTTTATTTCTAAATAACAGAAAATCACACAGAAAAACAAGAACATTACCATTTAAGTTGGGTTATTTAAGTGTGTATGGGGTTTATAGAATATTAAATTTGATTTAATTACTAGCTTTTATCCTGGCATTAATTAAAGAAAATTTAAAAGACATATTCACTCTAAAATTCCACTGTTTTACCCTGTAGCAAAAATTAATCTGAATTTTTGTTTTTGTATGTTTTGTATTGTCTTAAAATGGAATTAATGTATGCATAAATCAAATTTTTCATGTTATAATCATAATTAAACGATCGGTATTTACGCATTTGACTTTCAATAAGCTAACATTATACGCGGTCTGTATAGTACAAAACCCCATTTACGGCACATCCGGTAAGGTAAGTAACTCTTCCCCGACGTTTGTTGCTTAAATGAATATTTTTGGTCGAGTTATGGTAATCATAAGGCGACACATGTGATCACTGATCGGTCTTGTTATTTTCTTTACGCGTACACAGAACTAGTAATTTTTTCACACATTTTGTTTTGAGCATTTAATAATAATTACCATCTGAGTTGTTTTATAGGTACTTTCTTTTTTTTAACCAATTTCAGACCTTAATTCTGATGTTTATATATATATATATATATATATAATATATATATATATATATAAATATATATATATATATATAAATATATATATATATATATATATATATATATAATATATATATATATATAAATATATATATATATATATAAATATATATATATTATATATATATATATTATAATATATATATATATATATTATATATATATATATATATATATATATATATATAATATTATATATATATTATATAATATATATATATACACTGCCCTCCAAAAGTTCCTTCATACACAACATTTTTTTAGATTTTTGGCTTCACTTATTTAAAACAAAGTTTTACATTAATTTTTATATCATTTATTTATACATTATACCCATATTTCAAGATATGAATCAACAAACAATACCTGAAATAACAAAATACACAACTCAACAAAAACAGAACATAACACCACTTTGCTAGATTTCATATCATGCAAACCAACTTCTGTCAATATTTAGTGCAAAACAGCTAAAACAGCCTAAACACGCCTGGCATGCTATTCACTAGTCTCTTACAACGTTCCACTGCAATTTCCTCCCAACACTGGCTCACAATCATCTCCAGTTCGTTAAGATTTGCACTTCGTCTTGTTTTTAGAGCTTTTCTGATGTCCCACCACAGATTTTCAATTTGGTTCAAGTCTGGAGACTGAGAAAGCCACACTAAACTTCGAATTCTCCCATTCTCTGACAATCCTTCCCCTATGACAAGGTGCGCCATCGTCCTGGAGCCAGAAATTACCTCCATAGCCCAAGTAGTGGGCCGATGGCACAGCACTATTGCCAAGAATATCAATGTATCCAACGGCATTTAAGTTACCAGTACCAGCATAGGCTTTTTCTGGGCAACATGTCCAGTCAAACCAACATCCTTCAGTCGCCTATGGACAGTTGAAGTAGTCGAAGCTACACCAGCATGGTTCCATGATGCTGTAAGATCCGGAACCGTCAGCCTCCTGTTCTGCAGTGACTCTCGAATAAGACGGCGGTCTTCACGAGCGTTTGATAATCTGGGTCTACCAGATCTGGGCAGATCAGCATGGCTACCTTGGTTGTTGTACCTTGTCAGAGCAGCATACACAGAATGACTGCAAGAAAATAAAAGCTATCTAAGTAAGACCAAGACAAACATTCAAACAAATTCCATTTCTAAGATTTCACAGCAAAAAAAATTACTTTGAACAGAGACAATAAAATGGAGTGAGAGAAATGAAACTTACCTTGAGCACCCAATTTGGTCTGCAATGTCTTTGATATTGACACCTTGATCACGTAAAACGTTAAAGCAACATGATGACAATGTTGAAAACTTGAATTAATGTTCTCTTATATCCAAATGATAAAATGTTATTTCATTAAGGTTATGAAAATGTGTCAAACTGGATGAATGTTTTATGGAAGAGATACTCTTTGCAATGATTTTGACCACCCTCAGAAAATACTTAATATTCTGACCCATCTTACTGTTTTACTAACTATATATATATTATACAGCATTGTTCTAAATTGTCGATATATTTTATAAAATAATTTAATTTTGAACTTCGAAGGTTTTTATTTTCTTATTTCTGGTCATATCAAGTATTTTATTATCTTCTGTTTCTTTTTTTGCCCTTTTCTTGTTCTTTTTTCTTTTGATGGTATGTTAATCCTTCAGGTCATTGTCATATATTAAAACATTTTCAATTTTACTTTTTTCTCTACTTTAGAGATTCTGTTTTGTTTTCTCTATCTTGTTGATATTTGTTCAATTTTGTACAATGTGCATCCCGCAATTGTTTAGCACTATTTTGTTCATCTTTAATACATACAAAATGAAAAAAAAGAACAACAATACATCAATATCAACAAAAAATTGTTTATGATCATTTTAAATTATTGATAAATAAAGTGATAGTAAAATATAGTTCTCTGACAAATGTTATCTCGTTTACGAAAAAGAGTCTCAACATTTATCATGTATGTACATCAATGGGTAAAATGGCAATCTTATTTTTCTTTAACAAAATTTTAACCATTATCAATAAATACTGAATGGCATAGCGTAGTATTGTAAGGCTCTAGTAGTTGAAAGTCTTCTTTGTTTGTTAGTCTGTCTGCATATGGTAGTTCAAGACTGGACTTCAGAAGTTTTTTGCACTCTTGTTTAACCAGTATAGTTTTGGTAGCTTTCTATGGCCTGTTCTTTATGGACCAGGTTCTATTTATTAGAACTTGTCTATAGTTTTGGCCTTCAACAAATGTTTGAATTATAATAAGAAGAAAAAATAAGATTGTTTAAATTTTAACATTTTACTTGAATTAATTTATCAAGTATATAGAAATGTATTATATTTCAACTAATTATAACTACACTTACATAAATAAATGAGATTCAAATGTTTGCATTAGCAATTTACAGAAAAATCAATTCTTACAATGAGGGACAATATTTGATTATCTTCCCTTGATAGAAACCAAGGTTAACCAAAATGTAAGTAGGTCCAAATATTTGGAATCCTTTGGTTTTATCGTTGAGTTTTATGTAAGACAGGTTGATATGTTTTAATCAATTATTTCCACATGCATCAACAAATATGTAAACAATAAGAAAAAAATGTTTCATTTATGTCAACAGATTCTACATCTTATCGCAATATTTAATCTGAATATTACAAATGATAATAATTAGCCCTAATTAATTCAGTTTGCTACAAAGAAATAGGCGATAAAGTCCGAGTAATCCAATTGCTTAGGACCTATCTATTTATAGGGAGTACTCAGGGGAGGTTATTCACTAATGTCCCCCATTGCTATTACTTCGTTAAAAATGCACGAGATAATACGGTATCCAGAAAATACACGAGTCTTTAATTTAGGACTGATAGATTCGCCGAATTGAGATACCAGTTGAACAAAGTATAAAATAGATCTATATCAATCTGGAAACAAAGTGATCTTCGGAAGCATTAATCACAACAAAATTACAAGAGAATTGCAGACTCAGTTTGATTGAGTCTGTACATGAGGGATAATGATTACGTGCAACATCCCTCACGCCCCCTAGCACCGGTTTGAGCGGTACTCAATTCTCAACACTTAATAGTGGTGGCATCAATGATCCCGAAGGACCAGACAAAATATAACAACACTGAAGTGAAGAACGGGGCAACTTTTTACAGCTGCCACACAGCACTTGACACCTGCTGTTGTGAAGTATAAAAATCTGGAAACAAAGTGATCCCTCGGAAGCATTAATCACAACAAAATTACAAGAGAATTGCAGACTTGGTTTGATTGAGTCTGTACATGAGGGATAATGAATACGTGCAACATTCCTCACGCCCCCTAGCACCGGTTTGAGCGGTACTCAATTCTCAACACTTAATAGTGCTGGCATCAATGATCCCGAAGGACCAGAAAAATATAACAACACTGAAGTGAAGTACGGGGCAACTTTTTACAGCTGCCACTAATAAGTACTAATTCTGTGTTATATTATTAACAAGAATGAAAAAATACACTCTAAATAATGTGTAAATTTGACTTTTCTGAACAATTTAGAATGACTATTGTAAAGTTATCACTTGAAAATTATTTATCTTCAAAAATCTACGGAACTTTTGGCGAAACGCCCGTAAGTTCGGAAGTCCTGTTATATAAAAAATATTTAAATAATCTCCTTAGTTTTAACATTATATAGATTACACTCATAAATATAGAGTAATGAACACCGTAAGTAAAGACTCTTAATAATGAAATACTTTTGCATCACAAATTGATTCAAATCTTAATATATCTGCATGTCTAAATTTAAAAAAAAATTTAACCTTCATCATAAAATTTATCTCACAGTTTACGTTAATTAGAAGTACATGCATTACAAATTGATTTCTGTTATTTTTCTTCTTGTTCACTACGGATTTCAGTGTCGGAAAGTTCCCCTTGTCATCTGTGCGGAGCCTCTTCTCTGGTATTGTGGTGCTCTCATCACATCTGTACCTCTGTTGATCTTCAATGTACCTCTCAGTTGACCTTGAGTGGATTCTGAGGGATTCGGCCATGGATTCCAGGGTCTGCCCTAAGTGGCGAGTAGCTCTTGTATTTGAGTCCATGGCAAAAATAACCTTGCCCAACGATACATGGAGTTATTCTCAGGGATCAATAATTCAGTGGGCTTAAATTGATTTTCCCTCAAGTGGTTTGGTTGTGTTTCCTCTCACAGGGGGTCTTAAAAACGGGGTTCTCTGTACGGACAATGCCCCGCCCTAAGAAAAATTCACGCAGTTCTTACCCAATATTTGGGTCTTCAAGTTCTTCTCCTTTTGGCCTAGTTGACCTAAATGTGGGGTTATCCTTATTACGCAGCACTTGGGGATTTATAGGAGGGGTCCACTTCGCAAAAAAAAAGAGAAAATTCTGCGGCGGGGACTACCACTACCCCTTGCCCTTTCACTTTAGACTGTTTAAAATATATTTTTAAATTTCGGAAATTTTTTTCGTTCATTAAATTTTCTTCTATTTCCTTGAATATTTTTTGCAAAAAATTTCATATTTTTCAAAATGTGCTATTTTCCCCTAATACCCCTACATTTTTTTCCATTTTTTTTCCATTTTTTTCCCCAATTCGCATCTGAAAAGTTTTGATTTTGTAGAGAACGGATCAGACCTCCCTTTGGAAAGTTGCCCATAATACAATAAATATAGACTCCATTTTAATCAAATATTGATGCTCTTCAATACATCCGCCTTTTTATCAAATTGTCTTCTTCGCATTCTCAATAACAAATCATAAGGTTTCAGTTCCCCGGTTGGAATTTTTATCTGCAACCTTATATTCTTTTTCAGTTGCTTACTATTATTTTACTATTTTTTCGACAAGGTATTTATATACCACTAAAGACTATCACATTTCGACTTAACAGTAAATCTGCAGGGCCTTTCTCGTCTTCAACAAAGACATCAGAGCGTCGTCTTCAATATCCGCGAATATTATCTCTCTTACTATATTCAGTTCCCTAGTTTAATATTAAAAAGGGTCTTTTCCTATCTCCCCTTTTGACTCCCGGGCGCTGTAAGAAGGTTTTACCTTCAAATTAAACGCTCGTCAACATTCATCGTCATACACCCAGATGACAAATGGTCTTTTTACCCCTGTTCCGCGAAACACCCAAAGGGTTTTTACCAAAATGGCCCTCTATATACACACCCTTCCCCCTAAGCTCAAAGTGTTATTCAGATATGTCTCCATTTACGAGCGGTATATTTGGGCCAATTATGTTATGGGGGTTTTTTCTAATATTGGGTCCTGCTTTGGGCCCTAAGTTTTAAAATTTTCATGGGGTACATTGCATGTCTTGCCACTAATGGCTGGAATTTCTTTCTTTCTAAGACCCGGGAAAAGTGTCCCTGTGCATGACAATTGAAACATTCAAATATACGTTTACCCCTTTTGTGATTTTTCCCTCTTACATTTTGCGCAAAGATAGCCTTTTTGAGCTGTTTCATACGCTGTAATAGATCCTGCATAAATTAAGTTTGGTCACTTACGACACAACACCTTTCATTTTTGAAGTATTTATTAACATGTTCTTTCTATCTGGAGTATAACCTGATTGTGTATTATGTATCGGAGTTTCATTGTTTTCTTCATCAGTTGTCTGAGCTCTTCTTGTGAAGTTCCTCCTTTCAAACTTTGCAAATTTTCTTGTTTGGATAAGGTTAACAACATGGAAAACAGCCTCATCTATTTTTCTTGGATCTTTGTGATATTCAACCTCGAATCGAATATCTTCAATATCTTCATCAAAGAGGCCATCGAGAAACCTGCGCACAAGATCTTCATCACGGGTTTGCCTGTTCCTATACCCATGGGCTTTATTGTATAACCGTTTCCGATCAGCGGTAAAATCTTCGGCAGTCTCTCCATGTTTTGAGTCCTTTTGCTGAAATTTGCAGCAAAAGAGCGAGCTGCTTCTATTTTCTCGTATCTTCAGTTAAATTTAAAAATACTTTCTTCATAATCTCGTAAGAACATGACGGGCAAGTTGAGTGAATACAAATTAAAATGCTTCACCTTCTAGTCTAGGCAATAATTGGTCCAATTTATCATCGGTGCTCCATGCGTATCTCTCTGCTATTGTTTCAAACCTTGATATCCAACTAGGCCAATCTTCCTTTCCATAGAAAGATGGTATCTTAATATGACTTTCTTGGCGAGCAGGATTATAAAAAGGGCTACTTGCATTATAATGCATGTTGACTCACATTCGAGTCATACCGAAATTCATTAGATGTGTGCGTATTTTGAGAGTTTGGCATCTGAAAATAATTTTGTGGTGTTCTATCCATGGGCAGTTTGACCTTGTTCCTCGATTTTTGAATTAAAGACTTGATGTAGAATCGAATTTTGATATCGGCTGACCCACTTTTGATATTATTTGACCTCCTTTTTTTGACGTATATACTTGAAATTTAGACCATGTGCCAAAATGATTTTGATATCAGCTGACCTATTTTACACATTATTGACATCATTTGACTTCCTTTCTTGCTCTTTGACGTACAGACATGAACATGAACTTCTGCTCAAGGGTGAACATATTTCTGATGCCGAGTTGAATTCTGATATTCTGATATACTTTTGATATTTTGAATATCATGTGACATTCTTTCTTGCATTCTTTTTCGTTTTATGAAATTTGGAACGGGGGTGCAATTTTTTTATGCTGAATTGAATTCTTTTTATATCGCTTGACCTACAATGAAATGATGGATCAGGTGAGCGATCTAGGGCCACCATATCCCACTGGTTTTTTTTATTTAGAAGATAATCATGACATTTGAGAAAATGTTACATTTTTATATATAATAATATTTCCGTTTTCTTTTTTGTGTTGATTGACATGTTTATACTATATATATTCTTTTAATATGGTATAGCTCATATTGTCATGTATTTGCTTGTATTGAATTTTTAAATAAACTTTGAAACTTTAAATTAGGTGACTCATATCGATGCGTTAATGAATATACACCGCTAGATGTTGAACTTCGTCAAGACGAAGAGATTGGATTATCATCAATCATGCAGGAAACTGGTGAGATTAATCTATTTACACCGAATTTATTTATAAAAAATTAAAAAGGAAAGCATAATTAATTAAACTCTTTGACAATTGAAAAACTCTTTTCTATAGTAAATGTAAATTGAATGTATAAGGCATCTTTCTTTAACGTAAACACGTCTTAATTCTTAATTAACGTAAAGGAGTTTAGGAAAGGAGTTTTACGAGTTGAATTTCTCGGACATTTTGGTTGCTCTGTAATATTGATTGTTCTGTAAACCATGCCCCTGCGATAAATTATTTTACACTGCTTAAACAATTTTCTTTATAATATCTAGTGAATAGTTTATTCTACATAAGAATTTTCTGTGTTATGAATTGCATTCTTAAAAGTTTTATGCAAAAAAAAAACAAGACGTTCAGGAACACTCTTGTGCATAAGTCACCAAAAATTCCGAAGGTTTCTGATACTCTCAGTACATTATGATCAGTAAATGGTCCTGATATTATATCATTATTGATGCGTTAAATTGATATGAATTTCATATTCTCCATACATTTTTTTTCTGCTCAATGACTAGAAAACTATTTGACCCATAGCCTTCAGACTTCATAGGATTCTCAATCTCATTGAGTAGAAGACTCCGATTGTTGGAGGGCGCCGAGTGAAATAAAGTGTCTGTACAATGAAAACAGAATACGCAACGCTATCATGTAGATGTCCAAATATATTAATATCTGTTTTTTGTTTAATGAAATAATCGTGACATTTGAGAAAAGGTAACATTTTATACATTATATTCTCTCCCTGTTCTTTTTTATGTTGTTTTACATGTTTATACTATATAAATTCTGTTTTACATGATATATCTCAAATTGTCATGTGTTGCATGAGTTTTTGAAATAAATTTTTATACTTAAATAGATGACTCTTCTCGATGCGAAATTGAGAATACACCACTGCTAGCTGTCCGATGCGAAATTAAGAATACAACGCCGCTAGATGTGGAACTAAATAAAGACGAAAGGATTGGAGTATCATCGCTAGCGGAACCTGGTTAGATTAATCTATTTACAGCGAATTAATTGATAAAAATTTAAAAAGGAATGCATAATCAATTGAACTCTTTGGTACTGTAAAAAAAACTCGTTTCTATTGTAAATGTATAAGGCATCTTTCCAAAACGTTTTTGTTTGTTTCTTTGGATTTTTACGGCACGTCAACACATAACTGGCCATATCGTGCTGAATGCTCTAATAGGCTTAAAATGTTATGTAAAACTTTGTAAATGACAATGAAAAATGAGCCATTTAGATCCTAGAATACAAGTCTATCTCTTTTAAATAATCAATGATGTTTTTAATGGAATTGTATTAAAGAGTTCTTTGAGTGAATTTACACAATAAAATCTATTACGGGCCTGTTAAAAAACCATGACATTCAAGAAGAAAATGCTTTTCTAAAACGTATACACGAGTTAATTTTTCAATTATCTAAAAGGGGTTTAGGAGAGGATTTGTACTAGTTAAATTTCTCGGACTTTGGGTTGTTCTGTAATTTGGGTTTTTCTTTAAACCATGCTCCCTGTGATGGAATAGTTTAAAAATTTTCATATGATATCTAGTGAAAAGTTAATTCTACATAAGGTTTTTTCACTGTTATAAATTGCATTAAGATTGTTTTCCTTGATTGGTTAAGAATATAACTTTAGAAACCAACTCAAATGCAAATAATAAAGGTTATAAAACATTGTTTATGTTTTCTTTTGTTGAAAAAGTATAGTTATTCATTTACTTTCTTTTCTGCATATAATCATGCTATGGATGAGGAGCGAAATGGGAAAGTCTGAAAAATAAAATTTCAGGTCCTGTTCAGTCCTATAATTTTTTGAGAGTTTGGACTTCATTATAAATATATGGCTTAACAATGAAGTTCTATTATTGCAATACTTAAGAAGTACCCTTAAACGATGAAATGTAGAAAACATACGGTATCACGATGTTTACAAATTGGTAATTATTATCTTTTGAAAAAAAAGCTCTGATGAATAAAATGTAAAATGGTTGTTAAGTTATTAGGGTTGTCAAATTGCGCATGGGAATAACCTATAATTATATGAGTAATAGACAGAATTCTTCAAAATCAAAGCATTTTGAGTATTGACACTTCTGCCTATTTATCCGAATGGCTATTACGCGATTTTTTTACTAATTTAAAAGCATACTTAAATTGCATAAAATAGTTAATAAATGTGTAAATGTGTGGAACATAAAACAGTCCACAGAGTGAAGCTATTCATTTCTTTTGTGTACAATTTTCATTTTTTGTCCGTGTTCTTTTAAAATGCATTTTGGGTAAGCCTATCATTCGTCAGTTGGAAACGTTTTTGTAAGAATTTCACCTAACTTCTTCTCCAAATTGTAAGTATAAGTAATATATTTTACATATTTACTTTGGATTGTCATGGATCAAAAAACTGTGTAACTTGATTATCTTTAGTTTAGGGAGGCAATTGTTAATCAATTCAGAGGTTTGCAAATAAAGTCAGAATTTTGGTCGGCATGGGTTTTAAACTTTTTCAATGGTTTTCATTTAATGGAAACCATGATTTTCATTTCATCACACTATATATAGAGTATGAGATGAAAGGTAGTTACAGTTTTCATTCACTGGAGCAGTAAAAAGATGCACAAACCAGTTTTTATGTTTGGTAATGTTTTTGTTTTCTCCTGTTATATAAACCATACTCATGTGATCTTCAAACGCTTTAAAATAATTTTCATGTCTACATATTTATAAAAAACCTTTTTTTGAAAACCTCAAAATGTTTTACAGATCAAATCACTGGATACATTAATATCTGCAGTAAATCCAGAGAAGTAAATATGCAAGATTCATCAAAGTTCAGTGATGAGTCAACAGGTAAAGCTTTAGATACAACCTTCATTGTTTTGAAGTGCACTTCTTAATATTATATTGAAAGATTTCTCAGACTTAAATATGAATATATGATTTGACATTGAAGTTCTATTTATCAACAAAACTAAGAAATACCCATAAACGATAAATTGTACAAAACATATTATATCACGATGTTTACACATTGGTAATTATCTTTGAAAAGAAATTTTGTATGAATGAAATGTAAAATTAAAGTTAAATCCAGGCATTTTGAGTTATGTCACTACTGCAAACTCAAGGCATTTTGAGTAACGACATTATTTCAAAATCAACTCACTTTCAGTAACGACAGTAAAGCCTTTTTATCCAAATTTCTATTATTCTATTATTTTTTGTTGGTTTGGCAACTTACTTAAGCTTCTGTGCATACATTAGTAGAAAATATGTATTAATTTATATAAAAAAAACACACATTTTATATGTACTATCCTTTTTTCAGATCAAAACATTAATTACGAATCAGATGATGACAATGAAACAACACCATTAAACCCAAAGGAAACTGAAAGGCAAATTGCTGTGGTATATCCATATGATGAAGCAAAGAGCATTGGTTTGTCAAATATTAATATATTTTGTTATATCTGTTGAAATGTATAATGTACTCATTTTTGTATGGCATCCTTTGTGATAGCATTCCACTGTGGCTGATGAACGCCATGTCGCATTCATGAAATTGCTAATATTACTAGGAGATCACTAACTGTTTTCGTTCCTTTGTAGTTCAAGGTCAAGGTCCTGTTTGGAGTGAAATCATCGAATTTTCGGCTCTGTAAAAATCTTTAAAAAATGTGGTTCTTTGGGATTTTTTATCAAACTGATTTGCAAATAGACAACGTATTTCATAATATATTTTAACACTCTCTGAAAATCAAATGTCAAGAAGTCGATGTAAAAAATCCATACTTACACTGTACCAGATCAAGGTTCACGTCACCTTTGAAGGTCAACTGTCAGACAATTTTGTGTACACTCTATAAATTTTATTATCTTAAAGGTTTTCACTTCAAATTTGGCTCTGACCAATATGTTAGCAAAACATATGCTGCCGCTGTGCCGGCTTCTGGTCAAAACTACTATTGAATGTCTATTGAAACTTCCGTGGTTTGTGTTATAAACCCTTTACCAAATAAGAGAATTTTATCAAACTTGGCTCAACTGTTCATGTCAACAAGCTGCAGAACCTATGCCTCCGCTATGCTCGCTCAAATTTCACACTTTATCGTGTCATCTCTATAAATAATATAGCCATTGAAGCATTCCTCAAATGCTAGCTAATGATCACTATTATAGATCGGATATAAGACAATTTCGTGTCCATTCTATAAATCCTATACCCCTTGAAGTATTTTCTTCACACTTGGCCAAAATATTCACCTAAACATGGCTAGCTTGTGATCATAATTACAGACCGGATATCAAACAATTTTGTGCCCATTCTATTTATCTTGGCGTATTTCCCTTAAACTGGACTCAAATGTTCACCTTTTTAAATGATTATAAATGGGCTGTCATATATGGTGGCATATTTCTGCCACCAGATAACCTGATAACAAACTAGTTAATTAAGAGGTTAACTAGTTACGTAACTAGTTAATTTTTTCAATAAAGAAAAGATCATAACGGGAAATAAATGCATGTTAGTGCCTGCAACTGCCATCCTTTTATTATATCATCATCTTAAAATTAAGAGGTTAACTAGTTACGTAACTAGTTAATCTCTTAATTAACTAGTAAATTATCAGGTTAACTAGTTACGAAAATACCTTACTAGTTAACCTGATAAATAACTAGTTAATTAAGAGGTTAACTAGTTACATAAAAACGTAACTAGTTAACCTGATAAATAACTAGTTAGTTAAGAGGTTAACTAGTTACGCAAATACCTAACTAGTTAACCTGATAAATAACTAGTTAATTAAGAGGTTAACTAGTTACGTTTTTACTAGTTACGTAACTAGTTAACCTGATAATTAACTAGTTAAGTATTAGGTTAACTAGTTAGGTATTTTCGTAACTAGTTAACCTGATAATTAACTAGTTAATTAAGAGGTTAACTAGTTACATAAAAACGTAACTAGTTAACCTGATAAATAACTAGTTAGTTAAGAGGTTAACTAGTTACGCAAATACCTAACTAGTTAACCTGATAAATAACTAGTTAATTAAGAGGTTAACTAGTTACGTTTTTACGTAACTAGTTAACCTCTTAACTAACTAGTTATTTTCAGGTTAACTAGTTTACGTAACTAGTTAACCTGATAATTAACTAGTTAAGTATTAGGTTAACTAGTTAGGTATTTTCGTAACTAGTTAACCTGATAATTAACTAGTTTATTAAGAGGTTAACTAGTTAAGTATTTATTTAACTAGTTAACCTATTAATTAACTAGTTAATTATCAGGTTAACTAGTTACGTAACTAGTTAACCTCTTAATATTAAGCTGACAATAAGGGATGGCAGTTTGCAGGCACTAACATGCATTTTTTTCCCGTTATGATCTTTTCTTTATTGAAAAAATTAACTAGTTACGTAACTAGTTAACCTGATAATTAACTAGTTAATTGAGAGGTTAACTAGTTACGTAACTAGTTAACCTCTTAATTAACTAGTTAATTATCAGGTTATCTGGTGGCAGAAATATGCCACCATAGTCATAAAAGCCTATGTAATGGAGAATGAGTGATGATTAGAGTATCGTCTTTCTTGCGGAAGCTCCCGTTTAAGTTGGTCCACCAATTAATCCTTATAATTTGATTCATGCTGTATTTAAGGTCGCAAAGAGGTTGGACACATAGATGACAGATTACAACAAATAACAAAGGAAAGTCTTCAGGTAACTGGAGACTATGAGAATACAGAGGGTAAATAATTAAAATTATTTCTAAACATAGACCTTTTAGTACTTTTGTCTCTAATTATGTTTGAAACAGGAAAAAACGTAATAAAATTTGTACAAAATGTAAATGAAAATAAAATAGTGACAACGAATTCACATCCCCTAATTTCATTTATACATAGAACACAAACATTTCTGATGCATATTTTTAAAGGGCTTACTTGTTTTAATGAAAACATTTAGGTCAATTGTTAGTGTTGTTAAAAGTCATTTGTCAATGTCAATGTCGAATTGCGTGAATAAATACGTAACGTTAATTTTTTATTTCTCTAACGAAAAAAATTATGTTTTCTTTTTTTTATGTAGCACGGGGATCAGAATTCAAAATCAAAGAAAACCAGTTATGTCACAGATCAGGGGACCAATCATTATCTTCCATGGATCTAGATAAGGGTTTATGACCAATAACTTTTACTGAAAACTTAGTTCTAAAAACTCAACCGAACTTATTGATTAAAGTATTTGAGACGCACAAATAATATTTTATTTAAAAAATATTTGCCACAGCGTTTACTATTATGATATCAATAGACTCATCAGACAAATATTAGAGTCTACAGACTTTCAACATTTTCCTCCCGAAGGAAGGCATAAGATATTTTTGGCATAAGATATTTTTGATCGTCTGTCCGTCTGTCCTCCTCTTCTGGTTCATGACGCAATTATTCGTTCCTTAGTAGGTTGTAGGTCAAACCAACCCAGATTTGTCTGGGCAACATCTTTGTCATTTCTAAATGAATTGTAAAATAATTTGCCAAATATGTTTTTAAAAGATGCCATAGTGCCCCATGTAATATCAAGAATGGTACCTCAAAATCATGGAAACAATTAACTTCTGTAAAAATACATTGTTGTTCCAGTTGACCCGTTTGCCATACATGTATTGATTAAGGTTGGCATAATACATGTGTGCAACATTAAGAAGTCATGTCACTCCAAAGAGCCTAGCCAGTGTCTCGAAGGTCAAGGCAACACTTGAGTACCAAAAGTTATTAACAATATGTGAAAAAAAAATTTAAACGTTTCTTAAATTTGCACGGTTGGTTATGTTAATGGCATTGCAGTTTGAAATTTAAAATAGTTTGGCATACATTTGAGGATTACTGAGGCTACATGGTATGTATCGCACAAGAGTCATTTAAGGTCATAACTGCATGTCAAAAGTCATGATATGATAGAGCATTGTATATAGGTCATGTCCAGTCCTTTTCACCCATCTTTATATGTTAAAAACGTGTCTTTTCATCTTTTCTGGCATTGATGGATGGTTTTAGAAATAACTAGACATGTACGTAAACTTTTGGCACATAAGAACGACCTGTCCGCCTATAGAACTTGGTCGACAGATAGAAAGTTCGAGGTTAAACTTATACGGGGAATGGCTGCAGATAACATGCGTATTTGCGTTATTACCCAATTAAAATGTCTAAAAACCCAATAGAAATAATAACTAAGGGTAAGAAAAAGTAAATGAATTCTTATTTATACAAACTACATTTGAACTGGTGCGTAATGACGAAAATTATTACTTAACGCGTACATCAGGCAGATCATACTGTTTCAAACTGTTTTAACCTTTAATTTCTAAAGGCAACTTGGAAATCTCCTAGGCCAATAAACCATAAAGCAAAGTAGTAAGTAGCTTTTTATAACTGTACAAAACCTACAAATGTCTACAATGAAGGTCAAAAATTTTGGGTAAAATGCATGAACTTGTACTTTATAACCCAAATTGGTTAGAGGGGGTAGGGTAAAAAATACAGAAAGAACTCAAAGAAAATAGAAAAACCCAATAGATCACAAAATAAGGGGTAATTACCCAATATACACAAAATGTTATCTGTAGCCCTGGGGGATGATCAAGAAATATAAGGAATTAAGTCATACATTCAATAAGATTTATCAAAATTTCATTGTAAAAACACTGTATAATACGTAAGATGTTCCTTTTTACAAGAGAAAAGAAATACAACAATTAAACGCATTAAGGCCAACATAATAAACAAACTTTAAGGCAAACATTTTCAATGCTATTTTAATATATTTTAAACTCTATTTATCGTTTCAAATACATGTAATATGATGTGACATTTGTGAAGTTTTCTTTATTTGAATGTTATTTAATTTATCTTTAATTTTCAGGTACTTCCGAATTGCAAATAAACTGGATAAAGGTTTTCTTACAATTATCAAGATCTTTTCCTGCATCAAAGTGGAAATTATTTGCAATTGATTTACTCAGTAAGCCAGTATAATTAAAGTTTATTTTAAAATTCGCTTCAGCAAAAACTCACGCTTTAGTAACGTATGTAAATCAGTTTTATGAAACATTGAAACATTATTTTACTCATCATACCGTTAAATTGTTTAAAAGTTTTGAGTTGAGGAGACATAGAAAAGAGTAAAAAAAGATCTTAGAGTTGTTCGTGCTGCAATATAGTTTTACGAAATATAATTGATATTGAAATATGTATTACATTGTCTCTAGGCAATTGCCAGCAGATGGCGAAAAGCGTTCATGATACAGTTGATGAAATTGAGCTAGAAGCAAAGAATCAGCATACAGAAAGTTGTTTTATTCACGCGTACATAAAAGTATTCAATAAATGGCTTGACAATTTGGGCAGGACAAATGCAACGTTTGAACATATAAAAGATGCTGTTTCTGCGACAATAGAGGCAAAGGAAGCTTTAGAACTAGTTCTTTCTATCGAAAGGTTTGATTTGATTGGTTTGATCGTACATCAAAGTGAAAAATATGAATTAGCGCAAAAAGTTTGGGAGTTATTATACTTTTAACCTCCTCAAAAATATTTTCATGGAAGTGTTTTATTTCTGACCATTCGTGAGAATGACGATCTGACTAACTTATTGATTGCGATTTTTGTGTTTCTTCGACATCTTAATGTAACAACATTTTAGTACATAAGTGATGTTGCAATGGACTTTCTTGCAGAATGAATCATTGATTCCTTTACAATGGTTTTAGTATAAAGAAATATTTGTAAGATTTAAATATGCATATACTATTTATATTTATTTTTCTTTTAAGGAAACCCCCATTGAAAGGGACAACACCAATGCCTTTAGTCCCGTACAACTTAAACCAAACATTTGGGAACAACTCCACACATTCTCAACAGTATATGGCATTACATGATGATGAAGTACCGGGGAATTCTAATTACGCGAGAGATGTATATGTCACATCAAGACACGAAACACATAGGGTACAAGTGGCCCATTGCCCCTACTGTTCTAGGTATACTACAAACGAAGTATCAAATCTTCAGGAAACATCAGTTCAGTTAAACAAAACCAAAGTTGAAACTAATTGCAATAATAATGATAAAAATACTGTCAAACGAGAACGAAATAAAAAGCGAAAGAAAGATCAATCAAAATCAAAACCACAGCAACATAAACGAAGTACAACTGAACAGTATATGATTGACAATGCAAAAGAAAATTTGCTTTAGATTCTATACCAATTCGTCAAAATGACTATAAAATGTTTATGAATTTTGTTCTCGACCTTGTTTCGAACGAATGTAATGTTGGCAAAGAAACGGTATTATCAATTACACACGAAGAATTCTGTGAAGCTCAAGAAATCAATACAAAGGAGAATGACACATTTTTTCTTGTGAAGACTGGAAAAACAAATCTTTTTATTGGAAAAGAAGTATACGAGGATTTAGCTGTTTACGGAAATATCGCACGACCAAAACTCTTGACATATCTGAAGGCAAAAAATATTGACTATGATAGTTCCGCTTCAGAAAGGTTTTTATTCATAACATTCAATGGGAAGCCACTCATGGAAGTATGTTTTGTTGAAGTATTCGTTTATGTTTATACTTTTAAATAATTTATTATCTGATTACTTTGCTCACTAATACCAATACTACTCCTACAAAATAGAATTGCACATACGTTGGGATGTAAAGTTTATTACTTTTTATAAATGTTTAATCTGATTAAATAATATTCACTGACTACCTATTATAATTTTCTTTTATGCAATAATTCATTAATTGTGAAGACCAGTTAGAAGTAAACTGATGAAACATAACGAATACTATACTATGCTCACATTGTTTTAATTTTTTTATTAAGAAGATTATTATTCGGAGTTCAAAAAGATACTTACTCCAGATGCATGTCGTTTCAGAATAAAGACGATAAAAATGTGAGCAATATTGATGCAAAAGAAAAGGCTACCGAGCAGAATATCCAAGTTAATCGTAAAAATGATCCTTTTGTTAGAGTATGCCCCGACATGAAAGAATCTGAAGAACACGTGAACATAACAACCACTCTTAAACAAAACCCTTCCGATCATCTGTGTGATTCTGAGCAGAGCATAAATAGAATCGGAAAAAACAACACAAGTATTGAAGATGAATTTTATCCGGGAGCAGCAATTACTGAACATGATAAAAAAGAACTAGACAACAAAGCAGGGAGCGGACAAGACACAATAAGAATAAAGGAAAAAGAGAACAAAAAAGAGGAAACCAATTATTTTGACTTGGATATAGAAAAGGAATTAGAAAAAATAAAAGAATCGTTCTTTCCGACAGGTGATGAATCATATGCTCTACCTGACGCAGACAATGTAGCTGAAGTGTTAAGCAAATTTGTGGATAAAGACTTGTATAATTCTCCTTAAGATAAGCTAAGGATAGCATATGGCTTTCTCGGATTGACTGTAAAGTTAATTATGCTTCGTTTTATCAATAGGATTACCGAATTTTTTTTCAAAGGCGGATGTACTGGTAACATGAAACTGTTTTTGTCTGTTTACAAAAAACTTACATTTTGAAAATTCTTTTTTCAAATCCAACTGATCATGTTCATTTTCGTATTAAATAAGGTTAATGATTATAAACTGTACTGTATAGTGTAATAACAGATTAGAATTAAAAACAGAAAGAGAAAATGTAATTCAAGTCGTTATTAGAATATTTTCTTTAATCGACAAAATTGCTTTACGAGTGTAAGTTCGATAACTTAACATAAACAAAATATACATGTGTATGAATCCATTAACAGAACAATATTAAACATTTCATATAAAAAGGTAGCATTTCGGAAATTTTGTCCTTGTAAAAAGAAACCGTGACACAATTAAAATAATAGATGCCTTTGTTTAAGTTTCCACATATGGACGTTAACCTTGTTGCTTACATCGTTTTATTTAAACACCATCCTATCTGTATTTTTATGCTCCCCGAAAAATTTCGGGGGAGCATATAGTCGTCGGGTTGTCCGTCCATCAGTCCGTCCGTACGTCCCGAATTCGTGTCCGGCCCATAACTTTGTTATTTGAAGTCTGATTTTAAAACTATTTCACAGAAATGATCACCATATTGAGACGACGTGTCGCGCGCAACATTTGGGTCGCTACCTTGAAGGTCAAGGTCACAGCATGACCTTGCAGCAAAATCGTGTCCGGTCCATAACTTCATTATTTGAAGTCAGATTTTAAAAATATTTCACAGAAATGATCACCATATTGAGACGACGTGTCGCGCGCAACATTTGGGTCGCTACCTTGAAGGTCAAGGTCACAGCATGACCTTGCAGCAAAATCGTGTCCGGCCCATTACTTTGTTATTTGAAGTCGGATTTTAAAACTTTTTCACAGAAATGATCACCATATTGAGACGACGTGTCGCGCACAACATTTGGGTCGCTACCTTGAAGGTTAAGGTCACAGCATGACCTTGCAGCAAAATCGTGTCCGGTCCATAACTTTGTTATTTGAAGTCGGATTTAAAAAATATTTCACAGAAATGATCACCATATTGAGACGATGTGTCGCGCACATTATGTGGGTCGCTTCCTTGAAGGTCAAGGTCACAGCATGACCTTGCAGCAAAATCGTGTCCGGCCCATAACTTCGCTATTTGAAGTTGGATTTAAAAAGTATTTCACAGAAATGATCATCATATTAAGATGACGTGTCATGCACAACATTTGGGTCGCTACCTTGAAGGTCAAGGTAACAGCATTGACCTTGCAGCAAAATCGTGTCCGGCCCATAACTTCCTTATTTGAAGTCAGATTTTTAAACTATTTCACAGAAATGATCACCATATTAAAATGGTGTGTCGCGCGCAACATTTGGCATGCTACCTTGAAGGTCAAGGTCACAGCATGACGTTGCAGCAAAATCATGTCCGGCGCATAACTTCGTTATTTGAAGTCGGATTTTACAACTATTTCACAAAAATGATCACCATATTGAGACAATGTGTCATGCACAATATTTGGGTTGTTTTTACACTTTGAACTTTGTCTGTGACATAACTCTGACACAACAAGAGGTATACCTTCCTGTGTCCAAAACCTATTCGGGGAGCATCACCCGGATCAACCGGCTCTTGTATTTTATTACTACATTAGCGGTGTTAATGCCTGAAAAGACTGTAAAGTTTGCCCTGTATATTCAATCACACATGTTTTATTCCTTAAGATCGCTCAAAACGAGTTTGAAATCATTTTAGTTCCTTCACTTTGTTCGCTTACTTGAAGTGTGGCTTAAGTATCAATTTTTTTTAAATACTGTTTAATCTCCCTTATGATATTTTGCTTGATTATTTTTTCTATTGACGGCTTTTACGTGACATTATTTCTTCGTTATATCTCCCTCCTTTCAAAATTCTATTTTATTTTCAATAGGTTAACCAATTGTTTTCTGGAATGCGCAAACATTTTTGTTAATTTTCTCTACTTGGGGGTCAAACGCGTGTTTGATTCAAGGTTCCATAAAAACTGCCTTATGACCACATCTGCGGATGTTGTTTTGTACCAAAATT
The DNA here is from genome assembly GCF_026571515.1 of Ruditapes philippinarum. Classification (NCBI taxonomy): domain Eukaryota; kingdom Metazoa; phylum Mollusca; class Bivalvia; order Venerida; family Veneridae; genus Ruditapes; species Ruditapes philippinarum. Next base: position 83,504 of record NW_026867134.1, on the reverse strand, counting down.
TTATCATGTTCATGTTTAAATGTTGAATTTTGCTTTAGCCGGTGATAGGGAGCGTTGACGGTGTCTACCATTCAACACTTCGCCAAGGAACAGACACGGCTACATTTATTTTGCCGTAATGTTTTTCGTAATTTAAAAACGTGTGTACTTTTATTAGTTTTTCTTCTTCGTCATTCTATCGTAGTTTTTTTCTAAAGATTTTAAAGATCCTGTAACACATTTTTTCATGGTTTTATTTCATTAATATGATGCTCAAATTAAGATTTGTCAATATTGTAAGTTCCAATAAGCATTATTTATAAAGATATTACCAAATTTAACATTTCATGTAGATAAAGGGAGGTAATTAGAAATTTATTTTCTATAAATTCTATGTAAAATTTTCCAATAAGAAATGAATGCATATAATTTATTGATTAATTATAATGGGAACAAATATTTGCAGTACACATTTTACATATTCTTTGATGTTTGAAAATTGTTTTATTTGCATAATTATATACATATATAATTTTTTGCAAGTGTGGTATAAACATAGTAACAATATCAAGTACAAAACATACAGGATCTTTAAGCAATTCTAACCAAGGCACGATCTAGTCTAGTTCCCTGCCTACATTTACTACGGAAAGTAGCTATAACGTAGTATAAGGGGAAGGAACTCCAGACTAGGCATGATGTTCTTCTTACTATTGAAAATTTCCCCTATTCAATTGACTTGTGTAGTCCTGTAGAAACTCATATTAATTAAACACATTCTGCGCCAAACTAAATGAAGGGGAACAAATACATGAACAATGAACGACGGTCCATATGAGGGATCAGTTCAATACACGCGCAGTGGTAGAAAATTCCTATATTGAAAATACAGAACACATTCTGCTTTTGTAAACATGCAAATTCAAAATGACATTGTATTCATTTATGAATGTTCTCACAGTAATGTTATGGAGAAACAATTACCAGATTATATGAACAGATTATACATGTATATATATTTTCAGCATTCATGTGTCATATTATAATTAAACTTTTTGAATTTATTGATTTGGAAAAAAGAGAATCAACACACTTTTCTTCCTGCCTAGACAATTGTTTGTTTTATATTAAATAATATATTTTGTTTTACTGTACGACACTTTTTGGTCGCAATTAATAAGAGTTACAAGATTACTAAGCTTTGACAAAATAAGATCATATAAGTCATTATGTCTTTTGTAGAAAATTGGATTGATGATTCGGTTTGCTTGCAGAAACACTGACTTTGTAGATCTTTATTGTACAATTTCAGATCTTATAGTTTGTCTCTTTAGATTAATTTCAAATTAAGGGTTTATCAAAACATCGGCATGCTTCTGTCAATTTTATTTGTTTTAAAGACTACAAAATCATTGCATATGTCAAGTTGATTGTCTTACATATTTGATCTGAAAAACAAAAAAGTAAAGACATACAATAACTGGTGTACCAGGTTTGACAGTTTCACAAAATTTTGATTTTATAGAAGGTAGTCTTTATATATTTAATTTGTTTGTTAGCAAAAGATACATGTCTGTGCTTATTTAAATATTTTTACCTATTTCAAGCTGACGTCATTAATGTTGCAAACATTGTTCTTTCTCACAGAGACTCGATTTTTAAAGAAAGTATATGCCGTTCATGCCTGCTTTTTTGCATTGTTGCATTTTACTTTTCTTAAGTCAACGCATGTATTAATCAAACAGAAAATTCAGTCGACGTTAGTATATATAATCAACAACAAAAAAGCTCAAGTTTTACAACTTGAATGATACATTAAAACCAGTTTATTACCGGGAGACAAGCTAGCCCAAGGTTGTTGTGTCTGTAAAGAGAAAAAACATAATGATAAACAAGGAAAAGAAAAAGGTGGATATAAAACATTTCAATTATGTTGGGTTTTTTTGCAATACATTTGCGGTAAATAATTTGTTATTCATCATTGACTTATTTTTTTGAAATAACGCTTTCTTGCTTTTATTGTTTTACCTTATGTCATGCTGTTGATGTTGTAAGTTACTGTTATTAATAACGGTGATTTATTTAATGGATCGACCATTTACAAATGAAAAACGTAAACATAATTCATGATAAGTATATTTATGCATTTATATCAAGAAAGGTCAATGATATTCTAAGTACGTGTCTTTTCATGAAAGTGTTATATTGAATGGAATATGACGATGACCTTTACGGTTTTCATTTTTACTTCTTTTATAATGATCTATGTTTTTTTTATTTTACTTAGATTGTCCCCTTATGAAATCATTAGATTTAGTTGATACTGAAAAGCTTTATATTAAAGACCATGTTACTCAATTTTTTATGGTTTTATATCATAAATATAATGCTCAAATGAAGATTTATCACTATTGTAAGTTCCAAAAAGCATTATTTGTAAAGATATTACCGAATTTACATTTCATGTTAATAAAGGAGGTAATTAGAAATACATTTTCTATAAAGTAATTTTTTTTCAGTAAGAAATGAATGCATATATGTTTATTATTACACATAATGTGGACAAATATTTGCAGTAAATATTTTACATATTCTTCGATATTTGAGAATTGTGTTAGAAACATAATTTTATACATATATACATATACTTACAATCACATTTTTACGTTTTAGTAAACTAACTTTTATGGCAGACTAAAGTACCTTTGTTAATTAATTTTAGTTTACTCTGATTAAAGTTAGACCCATATTTAAACTATTTTTCAGATAACAGGGCATTTTGTCATATTATTGAGTTGTCAAGGTTTTATAAGACTTTTATGTAGATTTTATTAACTGATCAGCAAGGGTATTTTAGCTTTTAACTGTTGATATTTAGATAATGTATATAACTAAGTGGTGTATTCAAGAAAATCTCATATACATATAGTTATACTTGGATTTATTCAGATGGACAATGAACTGATTTATATGTTTATTAATATTTGTCAATGTCGGGTATACTTTGAAAAGATTTCATTAGGAAATAAATTTATGAGTTATCTCTTAGATGTTAGGAAAAAGCTGCTAATCAGTTCCAGAATTATCTCCTTTTTTGACATTTAGGTACCATATTTGCTTAATGATTGAGCATTATTTAGCCAATAAATACCTATATTGATTATATAGATAGAATTTAACAGTTTATTTTCAAAAAAGATATTGAAAGATACATACATAATGTTTAAAGTAGAAAAAAAAGAAAAGTTGATCGTTGTGGGGTTTAAACTCGAGGCCCTAAGTTTCAATGCAGTTTACAGTAATTCTAGCTTATTTGAATACTCTTCATAGCGGAGGTAAACATAAGGATGGTCATACTCAAATGATTGTATTAAAACGTGATTGCAATATAGTGATATCATTAGATTTATTATGCAAGTATAATTTCTAAATCCTTCACATGTTGAAACCGAAAAGGATTAACCTTTGTCAGCAGTATAGAACCAGGCTAGCTTGTAAATCCAACCTCTACACTGTTGACCGGCTAAATTTAAGTTTTACCTTGAGATCCCTAAAATTGATACTGGACAGTTCCAAAAACGGAATTTAGACAAGTCCATTTAAGAAATTTAGCTAGTTAATAACTGATTAGAATCAAACCTGGTATGAAGTGTTCTGTTGTAGTATCTGTAAAAGAGAACAAGGACTTCTTAAACACAGTGTCGAAGTACAGAATATTCACGAAACCAGAAACGTTCTCTTTTTTTCTAATTCATAGAATTGTATCAAAATAGTTTCTATTGTATTTGAAACAGACAATAAAGTCTTTTTTTACAATTAAATTTTGCATAAATTTGTATTTATTTTAAACATTATTTTTTAAGAGATACAAACGATACTAACGATACTTTGTTTAAAAAATGAGTACCTGGTATGAAATGTTCCGTAGTTGTAGTCTCTGAAAATATATTGATAGCAAATTTGGTATAATCATCTAAATATTTTAAAGATATACTTTGCCCAAATTTTATATTAGAAAATATTGATATTTGCTATATACCTTTTGTAAATATATAATAAACATATTTTGACTCCACACAAAGTAGAAATTTGTAATTTATAGTCTATTCACTATAGGTGGCCACAATATGAATATATAGTGTATTTCAAAAAATACTAACAATATTTGATCTATACTAGTATACTAGGAAACTAAGCTACCCATACACAGTTTATTCATTCTTTTATTCAAATAAGACATATTCAGTAGGAATTCCATAGATTTTAATAACTTTCTGCAATTAAAATATTTTAAACAAGGATGGGCATAGTATATCTTTAACTATTACAGTAACTACCGATTTGAAAGACAATTTAAAGAACAGTGATTCTGTTTTATTATGATTACGAACAATTTATAGAAGAAGAAAACAGTATCGGATGAAATTTAAAAAAAAAATGTTTCTTTTTAAATCATATCACAACAATAAAACACTATATCACTATGTGTTTTCGTATATCCGCCAAAAACAAAAGACAGACTATCTTGATAAAAGTCAAATATCAAAATATCTTTTAAAAGTCATATCTAGAAGATGATGAATGTGTGTCAGAACGTAAAGTTACAACTGGGCAAATTTTGTCGGAGAGAGCGTTTCTTGATTCATAGAACACATAAATGTATAACTTACTCAAGGTCGTTGGAGTAGTTGTTGGCATTGGTGTAGTCGTTGTTGTCGTTACCTCTGTACAATGAAAAATAAGGGACAAAATGTGAATTTCAGGAAAAGAGAAATAATGGTACAGAAAAACGATTTGCTTTTTAATTAAATGGTTCTCTTTGAAAACATGTACCAGATCGTGATAAATCAATAAAATTTTCAAGTGTGCATAGTACATTTTAATGGATGTTAATACCTCTCTCCATCACAAAGCAATCATATTCCACTTTGTTCGTTCTATAAACTTAACCGCTCATGACAATATAATTACCAACCACATAATCATATAAGGTAAGACGTCAATTTAGCCACATGTCTAATTTCAATATATATCGAACGATTGTGAAAAATTCATTGTTTATCTAATACACCAAAAAGCTCACATTAATCCGAGGAATAAGCGATAATAGAATCTACAACGTTCATTGGACTGGCAAAACAAAAAGTGTCCGAACCACTCTGAAGTATGAAAATTTCTTTTCTAGTCACAGAATGCAAGATAACCAAAAAAGTAGAAAGGTAAAAAAATTAAAGCTGAGAAAATTCATTGGAAATATTAAAGCATACCTTCACAACCTGCCTTTTTAATATCCGTACGGACAGTCTTCAGAGCATCAAATGACGAGACTGTAAACACATGGTCTGAGTCTGACCCCATGCTATTCAACTCATTTGAATTTATATTACAGCCAATACCAACTGCAAGAATTTCAATGTGTTGGTTCTTTAGCAAGTTAGCTTCCTGTAGCGTCAAGTTTGCATTTGATGACACCCCGTCCTTCAAAATAATCATGTAGTTTTAGCATCGTCTCTGGCGCCATGGAGTGAACATATTCTCTCGTGTATACTTGAGTGCTTGATCTGTGTTTGTTACTCCGGTAAGGTACCCTGTTTTTCTGAATAGCACTAAGAAAAGAAGCTTTGTCTGTGTATTGGTTCATATAAAACTCAAGGTTTGGATAGTCCGAGAAGGTAAGCATGCCGATTTGGACGTGATTTGGTCCGATCTGAAAGTAATTGGCCACGCGTGAGACAAAGTCGAGTTGTTTTTGGAAGTTCAATGCTCCTTCGCTTGAAGACGCGTCTAGCACAAATACGGTGTCTGCTTTGGAAATGAAGCCACATGCTGAAAACATACATGATATGATTCCTACCATGAAGACAATTCCGAACTGTATCGAAAAACCGGAGTATAAATTGAAAGGGGAATAGACATGCCATCGTAAAATATTTATATTTCATGGATTTATCAAATTAGAAATAAATAACAAAATACAAATAGTGTCTTTGAATATAAATCTTTATTTAAGTGTATACATTGTACAAAGTGCTGGGAAAAATTGCTAAATACAAATTTTCAGAAATAGATTGTATACACAAACCAAGAGTTGTATCATTTCCTGCATGTTTAAACCCGTTTATATTGGATACAGCTAATTAACATAATTATGTAACTTACTTAAAGAAATATGAAGAAAACTAAAATACAAAGATGCATCCAAAACGAATATAATATCGGTCGGATGATTCCCACATTCTATGGTGTTGTACCTGTAACAACGGTATCAGAGAAGCCTTTATATGTTACTGTTTATTAAATGTTGTTTAACAAATCACCTTTCAAATAAATGGTTAATTTAAATTTAAATTTATACTATTTTTTTCTTTTGTTGACTTTTGATTTGATGTTAACATTTTCAAAGAAATGATATGAAGCGAATCTTCGGCGAGCTTAATAACATTTTTCATGGATGAGTTTCATAAAAATGGTATATCAAATGACAACGAATGTCAGATGACTAAAAGTAACCGAAACAGTTCGCTTACAACCTTGTTTTAATTTGTAAACATACGCTTCTCATTGAACAAAAGTGTCTTTATATTACAGGTGTAAAATAAAGGAGTACGTTACAAGTATATTAAATTAAAAACAAAAGAAGTCATATAATGAAATTATTTCTAAAAGTAAGCAATTATTTGCGTACATCTTTCATATAATTGATTATAGATGGGTATCGATGTATTTTCGATCATATATAGAAATATAAAACATGTTTTCTCAATGTAAATGGATTATTTTTTTTCTTTTAAAGGACAAGAAAGAAAAATAAATCGTGTGTTTTAGTTGTCTTGGCAAATAATATAAAGATATTTCTTATCTATTTCACTAATGTTCATACTTACAGGCGGCCGATTCTAATTCCTTTGGAATTGTTGCAAGAGAGTGGAAATCATTATCTTTAAACACATGGTTGGCATAAAAAATATCTTAAAGTTCTGTTGTTGACACTGATGACCTTATACCGACAGATATAAGCTTGGATATACTTTACATGCGCTTAATAGTGAATTTAAGTAAGAAGTCAGTCAAAAAGAATACTATATTGTTTGAAATTGCCTGATATTGTAACATTACATAACTATAAGGAATATATAATACTCGATACCAACATTTCCTGCTAATTTGAATACTAACAAATTATATTGTAGGAAAAGGGGCAAATTAAGACATGGCTATCCGAGCCATTTCAAATGAAAACTTGTTCAATGTGATTTTAAATAATTTACTTTTTTCGAACCAAACAAATCTTATTTTAACTTTTGTGTCTGAAAATGGTGATAACCATTGCACTAAATATTACACATAATTAGGGAAATATTTACACATTTTGACCTATTTGGTAATTAACGTCGACTCCAAAAGTCGTTTGCAATTTGTACATTACTTAACACATAACATAACATTACAATATTTTACTTTTAAATGTGTTTTCAAAATTTCTTTATGAAAATAAGCATGAATTTGAAGGCATGCTACTGCAATGTATTTCGTTTCCAATAAATACGGATTTTAAATGAAAATACTAGTACGGCTCAATACTTTATAACTGGTTGAAATCGAATCAAAATAAAACTATTAAACGTCATTATGAAAATTTAAATGTATTGTTGCAAAGGACCCGACGTTTCTTAAGTGACTTAAACAAAAGAGCATTAAATTTGTAGAAAAAGCAGTAAAGGACACTGCCAACAATCATTATATTTGATGAGTTAAATCTTACGGGTTTACTTCTTTAGAGTAATTGAGGTTTGGATGGAACTGAGGCAAAATTTTTCTTTGAGATGCCCCTATCTCTTAAAAACATTGAGATGTTCTAAGTGCGCATAATGCTTTATGAGGGTCTTGATTATGTCGAGCATTTGAAAATACTATTTTACTTCGTTCTTGTTGGTGGCCCTCAGAAAAAAAACGTTTAATTAAGACGCATTAGAAGCCCTTTTCTCGTCGAAATCTTATGGATGATAAATGGATGGCCTGTTTGTTAAAATGTGTTGTAAGGACACCAAATATATCTTTACTTGCGGAAAGTTTGAAAATGAAGTCTTTAGTAAATATTGCCCTGAAAGAATTGACAACCTTAGAGAAAATGTTGATTACAATGCAATACTAAGGAATCCTGCGCCATCAACCTTAGGGAATCCATAATAAAAAAGGCAACGGTCAGCGACGGATGCCGCATTCACATCCCCGACTATTTCTAGTCATGCAAAATTTAATAGTGAATATTACTTAAAACAAGAAAGAAACATACTTAATTGATAAAGGGTTAGCAAAAAACTCAGCAAATGTGTTCAAACGGTGATTATGATGGAAGCTTTCATTCTAAATGTTAGAGACATTCAATGAACTATCAGACAGCGTGAACTCAATACGCAAAACAGGTATGTAATAAAAACAGAACACCACCTTGAATCTTGGCTAATGAATGATATTCGATTGCTGTTCTTACGTTAGGCAAATAAACTTAAACATAGAAATGATTTTGCTAAGAGAATGTTAAATCTTTACAGTTTGCTCCAATTTAAACTGTTTAAGAGAGAAACAGCCACTAAAATCTAGTTGCACAATTTTAAGGACTTTAAATGGGAACGTGGCACTTAATTGAGGGCGACGATGTCATTTCAGGAGAACAGATAAATATCATATTTCAAACTGAATAGTCAATGTATCAATCTACATTACTATTGTTTAGTTGCTTTGTATTCTTTCTTGTCATGAATAAAATGTGTAAATAGTAAGAGATTTAACAAATTAATTCAGTAACTCGAAACAATCGGCAAAATTGTATAATTTTTTTTTTCAAAACAGAATGCTTCAACCAACTTTTAATTTAACATATACATGTCTGATATGGCAGTTTATCACTATGATTTGCTAATTTTGTCATGTTTATTTTTAGATAGAATAATGACAGGTATTTAAAGGTCTTTCAGGTCATCAGACTGAAAATAAAGTTGTTGAAAATAGCGACATTTACAATTAAACTGTCGAAGTCAGTTTATGACCGGCAGAGTCTTGAACCTGGAGATCTTCGTCGGAACCCATCGGAGTTTTAACATATTAGGTATTCAATGTATCATGAATGTTATGCTTATTTTATGTTCATTATTGACTATATAAAGGGTATAAAATTAAAGACTTTAGAGTGAGAGAAAATTACATGTAAGGTTTACATATTGTCCGTAAAATAAAGATAAAAAAATGATTAGTTAAACAGAGAAAGTGGCTGAAGTTTTTTTTTTTGTTTTACTTTAAATTTACCAAATTCCAATGTGGCAATGTGAAAATTGAAATCTACAGTCAAAGTTTGAAAGAAATAAAGATATGCTTCAAAAGCTACAATTAAAAATAAACATATTCTTTCGTTTGACGTAAGTTACGTAGAGGATATTTAATTTGTTTAGTTCAGTGTAAGATCGGAATATATTTCACCGAGTGAGCACCAAAAGGTATATTTCACGAGTGGCGCAGCCACATGTGAAATATGAAGTTTTTATGTTCACGAGGTGAAATATATACCGATCTTACACTTAACTAACAAATTTTCTGTTTATTATAATTATGCAAAGAAACGTTTAAAAAGACATTTTAAATAACCTAATACTCAATAAAAAGCGCGCCAAATAATAATACAACATAACGTCATTTACGACGTCACGTAATTAGTACTGTGCACGCTGGCATTTCACTACACCGAAACGAGCTTAAATTCAAGTAGTGAAAAATATCAAATTGATGTATTCACTGTTCCAAACAGTGAAATATCAGTTTTATATTTCATTGATATATTTCTATAAACCACCGAAAAGCATGTAATAGATAATGTGAATACATTCATTGAAAGGATAAAATTTATTACAACATTTTTTACATAAGAAATCTTCAATCAATTGAATAGAAATCTTCAATCAATTATCGACTTATCATTGAGTGCCTTGTATGTTTTAGGCTTCTTTTGTTCACATAGCTATTGCGACGAGTTTAAAATTGTACAAAAACCGATGAATGCGTATATATTGATCGGAATCATTTAAGGCTATAATATTTTTGGTGTAGATATGAAGTAATTATATCTTCAACAGAAAATATTATTATATTGATTATTTTTCACAATTCTTATTCAAGTCTATTTAGAAATATTTACTTTGTATAAGTTTCAAAAGTTTAAATGCGTACCAATGTAAATTTTATAATTTCTAAAAGAGTTTTTCTTTCAAAATAAAACTTTTTATCATTTTTAATTCTCGCATATAACTAGGAGAGCGTCAAATGGTAAATGGAGTTGTGAGTTGAAAAGCTTTTTAAGGGATTAAAATTGACTGGCGTGAACATATATCTTTAAAAGGCTTTCTTCAAAGAATAAGGTTAGTTATGTTATCATTTCTTTTGTATACGTATCATACTTCTAATATATCAAATAGTTGAAAATGAATATTAGAAAATAATCTCCAAAAATAAATCTCAGGCTCATTAAGTTTAACAGGATATGGCTAATTTGTGTAGCCACGAAATGCTGAATGACTCACCCATACGGTCCGACAGACGCTAAACGTAACAATTTGTTTCAACATACATGTATATTGCACCATACAATTATTCATTCATTCATCCATTCATTCATTCATTCATTCATTCATTCATTCATTCAAATAACCATCGATATTTTTATATCTTTCATAAATTTTTAAAAAATTGTCAACAATGCGAATATTTAATGGTACACTGTTCCAAATATTTAAGCGATGATAAAATATGTGTCTATAATATAATTTATTTTAGTTCTTACATTTTCGATCTTATATATATTGTAGAATTAAATTTCATACCAAAGTGCAACAAAAAGGATTTGTTTGCATATTAGCAATTTTCCTGTAAGAAAATACCAATTTGCACGTGTGAAATAAAATTGTTTATAATATATATATACATTCACAAAGTGACATGGTGAGCTTTTGTGATCGTTTTTTGTCCGGTGTTCGTCCGGCCGTAATTTTTAACGACATCTCCTCATAAACCGCTTTGCCAATTTTATCCAAATTTCAAAGGAATGTAAAATTGTTCAAAGAATTTAATTCCAATTAGAACTCTGGTGACAATGGCAACCTAAAGAAAAAAAAAACCTTCTTTTAGAAAATATTTGGCATGAAACATTATCTAGTCAGTCTCTACCAATAATGTTCAATTAAATACCCTGGGTCAAAATTGGCCCAGCCCCGTGGGTCATTGATTTTCCCTATTTATATATATTTATTTAAAACTTAAAAAATCATCTTTTAAAAAACCCAAATACTACATCTTAGATATTAAGCATGAAACATCTTCTAGTGTGTCACAATATGGACTACGATGGAACACAGGCTGATCACAACTACCATACAAAACAAAATACAACTCAGTACAACCTATTTATCATTTTATTTACAAAAATAAGTGATTATTTATAATGAAAGAAAATGATATGAATGAATGAAACAAAAAAATAAAATAAAAGTTCCGTGTCACGTTTCTGATGTACTGTCGAAAAAGACTTTTTCCCGGTGGCGTAACTCAAAACAAATATGCACTGATGCTTGAAATGTGACTCATCCAAAGCAGAAAGATCGATTCTGTACTCTCTACAGATTGTAGATCCAAGACTTTGGATGTGGGGTCTCTACGTCACAATCTCAAGATGTGACCCATTCAAAGCAGAAATATCGATTCTGTACTGTCTACAGAGTGTAGATCCAAGACTACGTTGCTACGTCACAATATCAACTATCGTCGCTATGTTGAATACATGCGTGATTCAAAATCGAGGGTGAATTCTCCGAGTAGAAGCTGCAAAATATAAAACATAGTAAATATCCATGGTACACAAATATAAGGGTATATGTATGTCCCTTTGGAAAAGCCGGACCTTTGTCGTATTCCTATAAACAAAGCTTCTAAAAATATAACGTCCCTTATGGAACGCCCTACATACTGGTATAATAAATTCAACGTTGATTATATATCGTAGCACGTTGTAAGATATAAAACATTAAGCCAGACCGGGTGCCACCTAAATATCGACGAAATCCTTCCTTGAATCGAATCTATATTATTCTGTAAAAAAATAATGATGATGATGTGATATGAAAGTTACTTAAAGAAATAAGAATAAAGAACATCTGCAGCAGACTTAATTATAAATGACTTTTACTGTATTAAACAAGAATTTGAAAACTTATTTTAGTAAATATAAATGAAACATATGCATGATAAAATAACGTGCACTCAATGCGTTAACGGCCTTCCATTCATAACAACAACTATCAATGATAATAAACAGATTATCAATATTCAAACGTAATGAATAAAACACTAGAGTCATAAATCTACAGAAGACGAAAAATTAGAGAACGAAAAATTACTGTCAAAATGCAAAATAAAATTTCTATCAAACGAATTTGTAATGAAAAATTTAACTGAATTCTTCTGAAATAACAAAAACAAAAATTTACTAAATAAAACAACAAGACAAGAAAAATTTACCTTGCACAAGCTTAAAAATTTAACAACATCAAGAATATATCTGTCTGTCATAATGACCTTATGCGTCTTTAAACGTCAAAATGCGAGTCCCAAAGAAGATTTAAATTCGTTCAATATATATGCATAGTTACCCTGAGTGGAAAGCGTGAAACATAACTTTCAAGATTTTCTTGCATTCCAGAACGCATGTATCACAAAATATACAGGCCCCTTATATGAAATTATAGATCATAAATAAATTTGCACTTTATCACAAAAATCTAACTTTCTTATTACTGGACCGAATTTTATTAAAAATATATCAAAATGCTTGAAATGATACCAAGAAAGTTAAGCAATAAATAAAAATACTGAAATAAGTAATTTCACTCGATAACTCTGAATTTTACAAAAAGACGATACAATAATTTACATTGGATTTAGTATAAAACTGAGGATCGGCATGAAAATAGAATACTACAAAAATCAAAGTACTGAAAGCACTTCTGAGCATTTACGAAATGGTTTACTTTGTGAAAAAGTGGTGTCTACCAAGTTTGTTCAAATAAGGCCCTGGGGTACAAATTGGCCCGCCCCCAGGGGGTCATTGATTTTCCTTATTTGTATATTGTTAAAAACTTAAAAGATCTTCTTTTGAAAAAAAAAACAAAATAGCTAGAGCTTAGATATTAAGCATGAAACATCTTCTAGTAGATGTGTAACACGTTTGTTCAAATAAAAGCCATGGGGTAATACTTGGCCCCGCCCCAGGAGTCATTGTTTTTCCCTTATGTATTTTTAAACACTCCAAAGAGCTAGAGCTAAGATATTTAGCCCGAAATATCTTCTAATGGGTGTCTACCAAGTTTGTTGAAATAAGGGCCCTTGGGTTAAAATTGGCCCCGCCCGGGGGTCATTGATTTGCCTCGCCCGGGGTCATTGATTTACCTTATATGTGTATAGTAAAAACTTAGAAAAAATCTCCTGATTAAAAAATCAAAGAGCTAGAGTTTAGATACTAAGCATGAAATATTTTCTAGTGAGTGTCTACCAAGCTTTTTCAAATAAAAGCCCTGGAGCCAAATTAGCCCCTCCCGGGGTTATTGTTTTCCCCTATATGTATATAAAAAAAATTTAAAATCTTCTTATAAAACCCCCAAATGTGCTAGAGCTTAGATATTTATCATGAATCATCTTCTAATTGGCGTCTTCCAAGCTTGTTCAAATAAAAGCCCTGGTTTAAAATTGACCTTGACCCAGGGGCCTATGAACAGATGAGCGATTTCAGGACCATCATGGCCCTCTTGTTTACCTTTGATCATGTTTCAGGATATAAAGCCATATTATTGATTATGCACTATATGTTTATGTCATTAAAATGCTGTTGACTTTTAATTTTAATTTTTGATTACTATACTATATCCCGAATCATGGAGAATATCTATGAAACTAATGAGTGCAATATTACAAGAATGATTATTTTTGCGGAATCCTGATTGTGTGTTATGTATAATGTTTCTATTTTCAAGTATCAGTGTGATTGTTTAGCAATATGGAATTTAAATATCTTGGAAATAATTGATGAAATTGAAATCTGTCGATTGTTGTTTGCTTCATTCTTACATCCCGATCTACAAATAGGTATATCTCAAGTTCTTTTTATTCTTTTGGAAAATACTGGCTAAAAAGAATGTTTGTTTTACTCTCACATACCTCATTCAAGTATTTTGTAATTCTTTTTATATAATTCGATGAAATAATATTTTTTGTTTCTATTTCTAACAAAACAGTCTTATTGCGCGCATAAAGTTTGTTAATGTATTCAAGATATTCAACTTTTGGACTTGTGATTTGTCCTGCCGCCGATAAATCTAAATTAAGAATACTGGTTAGTTTCTCGCACAGAAAAGATACACACAAGCATTTTTGTACTAAAGTATAAATTGTAGGTAATAAATAAATAAATAAATAAATAAATAAATAAGTAAATAAATACAAATACAATACAATACAATATAAGATAGAAACAATTCTCAAAAAGGAAAGCAAAAAAAAAACTTTCCTAAAAGAGAATGTTTCAGCCAACATTTAATTTGCATGAAATGAAATGTCTGATATGTATTACAAATAAAGATTTATAAACAATTATGTCATAAATTAATAAACGCACCATAACATTTCAGACACGTTTGCCAGCCATTTATTATCAAGCGAGTGTTATATAACTAATCATAATCTGTTTTTCTGGTACTTTTTTATCATTGGTACTAATACTGTCGAACCCGATGCTCAGGATGAGGTGAAATGTGTTGCAAAATTGTTTCCCATGAACATAGTCGATAAAACTAGGACTTTGATTTTTTAGTATTTTTCTGTTTGTTTCATTTTTCTTAATGTTATGCTTATTTTGTATGTAAATTTATAATAGGGAATTGCGTAGGGAAACTTCGTGAAAACTACACATACTGGTTTAAAGATTTGATACCCTCCATTGAATTCAACTGTTATTCGATTTAAACAAACAAGTGGTACCTTAGATCGTGGTAATAATGACTGTATTCGCATTCCAGTTGCCACGCTGAAAAGTACCGTTAAATTAATAAATGTGGCATTACATTTCAGTTAAAAAATTCGCTTTATAAATGTCTCTTAATTATGGTGGCTGATTTGTGCCATTCGTGTTTTCGACCCTCGACCTCGCAAAGTGAAAAGTCGAAAATTAGCAAGTTCAAATGGCGGGGGCGCGGAGCGAAAACACGCTAATTAGTGAGGGCGCGGACGAAGTTTGATAAATAAAACTTCGTCCCTCGGGGGCGCGGAGCGAGATTTAATAAATAAAACGGCGGGGTCGCAGAACGAAAACACGCTAATTAGCGGGGGCGCGGGGCGAAGTTAAATAAATAAAACTTCGCTGAGCGACCCCGCTAATTAGCGTGTTTTCGTCCCGCGACCCCGTCAAGCAAAAAGTCGGTAATTAGCAAGTTAAAATGGCCTTGGGCGCGGAGCGAAAACACGCTAATAAGCGAGAGCGCGGCGTGAAGTTCAATAAATGAAACTTCGTCCCGCGGGGGCGCGGAGCGAGATTTAATAAATAAAACGGCGGGGTCGCGGGACGAAAACACGCTAATTAGCGGGGCCGCAGGACGAAGTTTTATAAATATTTATAGATAAAACTTCGCCGCGCACCCCGCTAATAAGCGCGTTGTCGCCCCGCGGCCCCGCCAAGCGAAAAGTCGATAATTAACATGTTAAAATGGCAGGAGTGCGGAGCGAAAACACGCTAATTAGCGTGTTTTTGCTCCGCGCCCCCGCTGTTTTATTTCTTAAATCTCGCTCCGCGCCCCGCGTTTTTTTTATTAAACTTTGCCCCGCGCCCTCGCTAATTAGCGTGTTTTTTGTCCCGCAACCCCGCCGTTAAAACTTGTTAATTATCGACTTTTCGCATGGCAGGGTCTTGGGGCGATAACACGAATGGCACAAATCAGCCACCATAATTTTCTCTGTATCGTAAAGTGTCACCTACACCTATATGTAAACCTCATTATCTATATTGCAATGAATTTCCAGCCTGGAAATCATTAGAAAATAACAATTTTATTGTTACGAAATTACTTAACTATGGTAAGTTAATTTATTAGCTTTATACACTATTAAATGTTTTAATGTGAATGACTACTGTAATCATATATAGCTGTTAAATGAAACAGCAGATAAATGAAAAATTAAAAAAAAACGAAAAACAATATTCTTGGATAATAACTGACTACATTAATAGTATTTAACCATAACTAGTTCTTTCCTTTTCAATTGTAGGCCCTTTGTATTACATTTATTCTAAATCGGCTTTTACGTGTTTGGGAAATGTTATATATTAGTTAACAATGATAATCTAGTTCTGAACACCTTATGTGGAAAACACAAAGTCAAAAGCTGCCATCTATCTGAGTCAAATATACAACAGAATATCATGATATATACTGTAGATACTTACATACAAAGCTGTACGGCTTATAAAACCTAAACCTATTACCCACTTACGAAAATGTCGGACTTCACTCTTAGGTAAGACACATTTCACGTCAATACCATCCGTCCATTTGTATAAAAAGTTTTAATTATTAGAAAACAAACAGTTGCGAAGTTTATATTTTATCGGCATATTTATCGTCAGAAAAGAATTTGTTTTCTCTTAAAGAAAGGAAGAACATGATTTTTTGTTTGTTATTGCTGAAATTGTATTGTGAAATTATTGTTATAAAGTAGTATACAAAGTAATATTTTTGACTTCCATACAAAATTCTAAGTCACTATAATCGTACTTAATGCCAAAATGCAACAGAATAAAATGAAGGTTCCAGTAATTGGCCAAAGAGTAACTTTTTGGAAACTTTTAAAATACACAAAATCATTTTGTGAAATAAAAACGAATTATTTTCCGGGATATAATGGGCATTTAATAAGTTTCGTGAGTTGTATTCATATGTAAAAAAACGGGCATACGTGTATTTTATTCTCGAATTATCAATAAAGATACAACTTTAGTCGTCTTGTGCCGGATTACTTCGTATACATCTGTATTTTTATACATCTGTATTGTTATATATCTGTATTCTTATATATCTGTATTTTTATACATCTGCATTGTTATACACCTGTATATAATTACAACTGTATTTTAATACACCTGTATTTTAATACACCTGTATTGTTATACATCTGTATTGTTACATCTGTATTGTTACATATCTTTATTGTTATACACCTGTGTTTTTATACGTAATAATGATAGTACATGAAACGAGTTAGTTAAGAGGATTTAACACTGGCTAGAGCGACATTAAGGAATGTTTCTGCTAAAACATGGCGAGGCCGTAAGGCTGAGACAAATTTTTGTGCTGAAACATCCCAAGATGTCGCCCAGCCAGTGTTATATCCTCGCAACTAACGAGTTTCATATACCATAAATGTTTTATCGCAATGGCATAATGTTTTCTTTTTTTGTAATAGAAATAAATAAATAAATAAATAATAATAAATAAATAAATAAATAAATAAATAAATAAATAAATAAATAAATAAATAAATAAATAAATCATTAGCTACATTACAGTTATTTATGATAAGGCAGTTTTTTTCAAGTTGTTTTCGATGTCGTAAAAAAGATATACAATACACATCCAATGTTAGAGGCGGCTTATAAACTGTTACCAATATTGATTCAAGATTAAAGATTTTTTTAGTGGAAATAATTAATTCAGCGGATGTACCTTTTGATTAAATGAGAGTTAATTTCATTTCATTAATTGTCTTTGTTTATATTTTTCATTGTATTCATTTATATATTTTATTTTATTTTGCTACTGGGAATGTTCGTTACCACTGCTCCATTGGAGCCTCTTTGAAAAAAACTACATTGATATATACAAGGTGCGAAAAAAACTCAACCGCTATACAGCAGTCGAGTTTTTTTCCTATATGAAACAATGAAAAAACTGCTAAATATCAATACAGTTTTCAAATGCTCATTGAAGTGTACTGAGTAGAACAAAGGACAAGTTCCAAACCATGCGATAAATCTGTATTGTTATACATCTGTATTGTTATATATCTGTATTGTTATATATCTGTATTCTATATATCTTTATTGTTATACACCTGTATAGTTATACACCTGTATTTCTATATACCTGTATTGTAATACAACTGTATTGTTATAACCTGTATTGTTATACATTTCATTAGTTATAAAGATTGTTGACAGGTTATATGGCCCTATATAAACGGTTGTTTGTTAATATAACCCGAGCCGCCAAGCGAGGCTTATATTGCAAACAGCCGTTTATATACGGCCATATAACCTGTCAACAATCTTTATAACGAATTTATAATACACATCAATTTTTAGAAAAAAGTAAGATTTCTTCATGAATCGACAGCAGCCGTGTATATAAAACTATATAACGTCACGATTATCCAATGAAAAGCGACGTTAGAAATGTGCAGTATTATAAGTACTGTTATACACTTGTACTGTTGTACATCTTGTACATATACATATGTATTGTCATATATCTTTATTGTTATATATCTTTATTGTTAAACACCTGTATTTCTATACACCTGTATTGTTGTATACCTGTACTGCTATACACTTGTACTATTATACGTCTGTATTGTTACTAACACACTTATTTTTGAGATGGGTGTAACTTATGCCTTTAAAACGCACATTTTAAATTACAACAAGTAGCATTTTTTAAAGAGAAATAACCCAATCTAAATGATAACGACTTGTCTACTGAAAACCTACCGAACATTAATACGTCGTGTGCTTTTACCGTATTATTAGTATACAATGCTGCAAAACAGATCAGTAAAATCAATATCTTATGAATTAACCAAATAAACGATGTTTATTCAAATTTCATGTCGAAATAAATCCAAAGTCCTTTCATATGTTTTTTAAACGTTCTGCGCTAAAATCAAATTAGTTAAACCTTGTCTTTACATGTTATAATGCTCTTTCTGGTTTCCCAGTATCAATAAAATATAGTGTACACGAAATGATCTACAGTAGGCATCTTAAAACAGTTTAATTTTTACCTTAAATTTTGTTATTATTGTCAAGTTTATTGTCATGTTCTTTGGGAATTAATTGAATATCTCACATTTGAAAGGTACGTTATAGACTAAACAGTTCAGAATTTTTTTTGTGATTACATTTAAGTTTATATCACAATTTACCTGATCGTATATTTGTTTCTATATGCACAAATACCTTTTTTCACTGACAATTAAAAATGTACTTTTATGACATTATATCTCTTGGTTTTCATGTAATAATAATTACATGTTTCTTTTTAGTTAACAACTTTAAGCGATTGCAACCACATGATGTTCCAATATGAATCATTATTGGATTCTAGCCTCGTTTTCATTTCAAGAGTCCAAAATATCTTTAACAAATGCATATCGTATTCCATCTATCCTCTTTTTTCATTTTTAGAGTCCAAACATCTATATGAAATGCATATCATTCTCTATCCAGCCCGGCCTTATTTTTAGAGTCCAAACATCTATATGAAATGCATATCATTCTCATTCCAGCCCGGCCTTATTTTTAGAGTCCAAATATCTATGTCAAATATATATCACATTTCATCCAGCCAAGCCTCGTTTCATGTTCAAGTCCAAAAAAGTCTTTATCAAATGGTAATCCTACTTCATCTTACCAAACCTGAATAAAATTTTATCAATGAACTTTAAATAGCGTTTGCACCATTTTCCAAGAGAAATCATAACTGGATCCATATTTTTCCCAATTTAGCGTCTTTTTCATTTCCAAAGAAAAAAACCCACCAAATCCTAATTGTAATTGAAGTATTAAAATTCCTACAAACTATAAAAAAAGTTGGTGAAATACAGATGTCATTTTACATTGTTAAGAACAATACCGCTATTTACCGCTATTTAACGGTGTTCTATTAGACTCGTACACAGCTGCAAAACCTAAATTAGACTCGGCTACGGCTATCTTCACTAGGTAGGACAGCTGTGAAGTCGTCCAATAGTACACAGTTGTGGTCTTAACCATATAGATGATTGTATAACACTAGTAGTTTCATAATATGATATGACAACTCCTATTAGATCATATATACATGTATAGTAATTCTTAGTGCCGATAGGTAGAGCGTTTGAATGTGAATCGGTCGACCAGGGTTAGATTACCGGACGGTGCAGGTCACCTTCGTTGTGAATGATCATGAAATATTTTCTACGGCAATTTGCATGCTCTGCCATGAATAGAAGTGTTCAGTTCCTTACGGAAGTGACAGCAACTAGTGCTGGAAAACACAGGCGCTTGGTGGTGAGATTATGACCCCCCCCCCCCCTGGAAACACTCCATCAAAATATTATAATATTTAATATTCACGAATGGGACATTTGTTACAACTGGTTTTTAAACAATTTTAATATATATGAATTAAATACCGTATACCATCAAGTCTCAATAAAGTAAAGATTGCAGACTCCAAAATGTAAACAGTCCTACCGATACGCCAATTGAGCCTAGCATATGTCTGCGCTCTTGTTTCGCTTTTTGAGCCGGGACTCAACACTATAATTCTTATCAAAATCGTCACTTTCGATAGACCCAATTCAAATATTTATATTGTACATTATATAGAATAAAAAATAGGTGCATCTTTGTAATAGTTTTATTACAAATAAAATGTCTTTTAAACGAACGCTTGCAGACAGCTAACAGGGCACAAATGACGATAGAATACTCGAGTAGTCGATTTGTGTACCGGCTTGACAAGCACTCAACACAGAGCCGGGAACCCTTCTCATATAGCTAGGACAGAACGCAAATTTTTCATTCGATTTGAATTAAATGTTGATATTCATGATTTTCATGACTTTCAACTGCTTGGTAACCTGCCCAGGAACGATTCGGTGCCTAAACTGTGCTCTCGTAAATTGAGTGTGGTTTACTGTCGTAATCTGGATGTTAAACTACCAACACCGCCACGACACTACTGAACATCAGCGAGATCTTATATCCTACGGTTAGGGCCAGCGCGTTTTTTTTTTCTGAGAACAAAAAGCCCGAAGAATAAAAGTACGATGGTGACAATGCGACAGTACGGTGGTGACAATACGACTTAACGAAGGCGAAGCACAATAATACGATGGTGACTGTCCGTCGTATTGTCATATTGTCACCAACGCACTGTCGTACTGTCACTATCGTACAGTCGCACTGTACGCACTATCGCGTATTACTATCGTTTTATCGTACTGTCACAATCGTACTATCGTACTGTCAACATCGTACTGTCGTACTGTTACCATCGTACTGTCGCCTTCCTGTTTGGCATGCGCATAATTAAACATAAACTTGGAGGAAAACGTAAACGTGTCCAAGATCAAGTTCCATTTTAACAATGGCCTCACATACACGTAAATTCTTGTATTGATGAGAGTTGTTTGAAATGGAAATAAATAAAGTCTTTTAAGAAAATACTATATTTTACAAATAAGTTATATAAACAAAATTCTAGATGAGGCCTATCAGTTGAAATACAAATATTAATGAAAACGCAGTGTACATGTTTATCATAAAGCTCATCATTTAAGATACAATTTCAATACTAAATTCGCAAAATTGCGTTGATAAAACTTTAAAGAAATATCAACTCGTGTGTTTTCTTCCTCGAGGAGACACATTTTGAGTTATTTCTCTACCATAAAGTTAATGTTGACCGACATAATCTTGCAAGATACATTATGTCTACATTACCTTGGCTTACACACAAAATATTTCAAAGAGCTTGATTGAAATTAAAATACCTACATTTATTCAAACGTGAACGAGCCATCGACTAGGTGCTGGTGCCATCGGCAATGTGACAGAGCCTCAGCCATTGTAATGGAAACAATACAAACATTTAATTAGTGTCGATATTGTAGAAAATTGGCGATTAATTAATATTCATAAAAAAACACACTTGCATGAGATAATAAAGACTTACATTAATGAAATGTTCAAGTGTGGCGTTTAACATGAAGTAATAATAAGATAATAAAAGAATGCGCATCTAACTTTCAAAATGCAAATAAAGTAATCTTGATCAAACGCGCTATTTTTGCAAATTTAACATTCTACACATAGGAAAACATAAAAAAGAACATTGGCTTTTTCACTTGAAAGTTATCTAATTAGTGATGAAGAAGTTATTGAAAATGGCACCTTTCATACTTTTACAAATATATAGCGGCGTAGTAGATACTGAAAACCCTGTGCTACCCTCATTGAAATGGCAAAACAAAATAAAATGATCTGATCTATATCATTTGCTGAATCTTAGTTTGTGCTATAATGTATTTTTCATGATACTTTTAACGTTGATGGAAATCTTATTTTTGAATGTTATTTCTCACATGATATTATTTGTATTTGTAAATCAAATAAATTTTTGTTTTCTTGGTCGTTTTACAAAGCAATGTCTATATATATGGAATAACTAAGATATGAAACTTTGAACAAAAACGATTTTGTTTCTATAGGTATTGTTATGTTAATAAACACTTTAAACATAAACTTCAAGTAGCACAAAACAAAGTTGTTCGTTATATTCATGTATCTATGTATCATTTCCCTGATCTAAACAACTATCGCACTTAAGTGTTTCTCCGTTCTTGTCGTCAATAAAATTTGCTAAGAGAAACTAAAAAAATAATTTTAACCTTTATTTAACGATTACAAACACATTTCTGTCCACACAGACATAATGATGTATTCTCAATTTTGAGACAAGGCTGAGTTTAAATACTAATGATATATATATAATGTCAATAATTCATGTAGTCATTTCAGTAAAGATGAGCGGCTACGAATTATCTAAAGGAATAACGGCCTAAATAGGACTTCCCCACCATTTTGGATTATCAAAAAAAGGTCTAATCCCTTCATCTTCTTTCGTACAAAAGGTTAATTTTAACAGTTTGGTAATTTTGGTAATTTGCTGTTTTCATTACCTTAAGAATTGTCCCATATTTTGATCGAGAAAACACTGCAAGTCTAAATGGAACTGACATGTGTCAGTAGATGTACCTACCATACGTGATTTAAATCAATTAAACACATCAATAATAATAATGATATATCATGAACAATGAACATGATCTACTGACTGTGCTAAAAATGTTTATTTATTTATTTATTCATTTATTTATCTATTTATTTATTTTGGTATGTACATGTGTCTTCGGGATCGTGATTATAGGTAGTTTTATCATTTTTGACAAAACTTATAGAATGTCATTTACAACTTGGTAAATGTTAAGTTCACTAAGCCTTTCACTAGAGAATAAATGAAAACAAAAATACAAGCAGCGTAAGTTGTTTATTTGAAGGGAATTCGCCGTTTCCGTTTCTTTCCGATGCTGCTTTAGATAATTTCATAATACAGATGTTTATACTATTCAGATAGTTCCTTTAGATTGTATTATATTATTTTTAAATTAGCCAATGAGATTCTCTGATTTTTGTTTGTAATTTGAAAGTGATCAATGAAAATCCTAAAATAATTCAGTTATTCCCTGTAAAATTTACAGGAAGTCAAACCGGACTTCGTGTGAAAAAATTACCTTTATACAAGAAAACGATCACAAATACACATAATGGAATATTTCAAAAATTATATTTTAGTAGACATGGCTGAGTTACTATACTAATGACATCAAGTCTTATAATTAAAATGTCCTTATAAATGATATATGTAGTAATTCTAGAAATGTAAGCGGTTTTGGAATTATTTACAGGAATTGTGGTAATTTTGGACTATCCCCACTACGTTGGATTTTCAAAAATTTGTCAAATGCAAATTTTATCTTCTGTCGCAATGAAAGGTTTATGTGTACCTTTCTGTGTTTTGCTCTTTCACACTACCTTAAGTATTGTCTCACAAATTGACTGGAATGTAGATTAAATACAAATTTAATAAGTTTAAGACACGTAGTTGATTTATCATACTAGTCTATGTCAAAAGGTGTATTTAGCTTATGGTTCAAATGTCGTAAAAGATAAAACAAATTGTTTAGACAAATAAATAAATAAATTTCATAAATTTATGAAGCGAATCGAGATTATCCGCAAAATAATATACAAATTATTCTTTTCATAAGAGAATGCTTGACCAGACGTTAATGAAAAATATACATGTCTTATACTGCAATCTGTCACAATGATTCGCTTATTGAATCCGATTTATGTTTTACAGCAAAATGACAGGTATTTAATTAGATTTTTAAAAATCCATATAATTGAAAATCATTTTTCTTTCGTTCGACTTTATTAAAATGTCGATTTATATATACTTGTCATTGTTGAATTGTAAAACAGACGATTGAAAAAATGTACGCATTCATTGAAACAATAAAATTGAATAGTATAGTTGTTTTGAAAGAAAAGATATATATATTAATATCCTATTTCGTGTATAAGTTTCGTAAATTTTAGTAGGTACCAATGTAAAATTTATTCTAAAAGGGTGTTTCTTTAAAAATGAAACTTCACTTTTATCGTCATATGAAACTTCGTTTTTATCGTCTTTTATTCTCGCTTATACAATGTAATTAAATAAGAAACAAAGGGTAATTGGCGGTTTGAGTTGAAAATATTTTCAAGGGAGTGGCTTGGAATGGCGTTGTGTACAGATTTTAAAAGTCCTTCTTCAAGGAATAAGGTACGTTTCGTTATCATTTCTTTTGTATAATTGTCATACTTCTAAGATATAAAATAGTTGAAAAAAACCATAATTGATTAAGAATGTTATCTCCAGAAACAAAACTTAGACTAATTATAACAGGATAAGCTTAATTTGTGTTGCAAAGAAATGCTACGTTTACACTTTGTTCGTGACGACTACAGCAACCCTGTTTGCCCGATTATGTATTGCACCGTGTGTCTTTGGCTGTTTGACTGTTTGTAATGATATATTTGCGCTGGAGCGAAGAAGTAGCTCCTTTAAAGCGTGCTCCAATATGGATGTTGAGAGTTTTGTACTCGTCAAATAGATTTCAGTATTATACTCAACAATCTTATTATTATCATAATATTAAATAGCATATGTTTATTTCAATAATAAGAGTATAATTAATTTTAATTATATCATACAATCACAAATTTCAATTTTACGACGTATTCTTAGCGGTGTCTATGGTCGAGTGGTTATGGTCGTTGGCTTCAAATGAATTGCCGTTGTTGGTTCGGATACTTTTTAATATTGTTTACATGAACATTTCTTCAAACGCACTTGTTTTCTAGTTTTTCTTAAATATATAGATGGAAAGATTCAATAGATTGGATACATATAGATGTTTAATGAAAATCGAATAAAATGATAACAGCTCTTATACTGATGCGTCTGTTCAATGCAAGACAGTCCCCCTTAAGTTCATGACAACGTGTTTCATACAGTGCATGATTTTTGCCTGGTGTAACGATATAAAGTTTCGGTAAACTTCAGTGTAATCGGTATATTACGGCAGTGGTAATTTTATGCGGGCCATTTTATGGAATAATATATATACATGCATTTAATATAATGTAGACGAAAGTTTTAGAGTTTATATGCATAATTGATACATGTTTTTTATTCAAACAAAATGTTGAACCACAAAAAACACATTCATTTAGGCACTGTTTATTCACAAGGATCTCCAATTTTAGTATCCAAAGAAATAGCCTTTCGTTTTATTCCATTTTTAGTGTAGTTGCTATTTTTTTACACTGTTTTGGGTTTCAAAATTTTTGGGATTTAGCGAAGAAAAATTGTATTGCAATATTTTTTGAGTTTAATTTTTTCCCCTAAAGGGCCATAACTTATTTTTGCATAACTAAAATTGAAAAATTTACGGTTTTAGCGGTATTTAGTATTTGATCTTTAATCAAGCGAATCCCGATTTTTCATTCCCACATGTAAAAACATTTTGTTTTAAAACCGACGAACATTTTCGTGTTTTCGCGTTTGGGGACTTGAAAAAAGGGTTTTGCTATAGCCAAAAATTCTTTTTAAGCGAGTACAAATTAAAAGTTTATGTGATGTTTTTTAAAAATTTAAATTTAATTTAAATGGCCCGGGAATTTTTTCATTTTAAATTTCGCTGTTAACGATTTTTTGTTTTTAAGCGATTGTTTTAAAAGTGGAGTTGACTGTATGGCTGTTTTCATTGAAAAGACTCCTGTTACAGGTTCACACTGCTATGAAACTATAAAAAGATCAATTATGATCAAACTTGGTACAAATGCTGATAGGACCATAGCCTTTGTAAAAGCATGCTCAAAAATGTTAAATTATCTGTTACCAGGGCAACTTTGGGACATCTGAAAAAAATCAAAAGCACCATTTTGAGTTGATTTTTCCACAAAACTGATTTCAAAGTGCTGCAACTTCTCAATGGATTGAGATAGAGTCAAAGGCTTATCAGCGTTGGTTTCGAGTAACCTTAACCCATAACTGCATGAGCATTTTGTGAAAAAAATTGCTGTTTTCATTATAAAGTATCCCGTTACAAGTTCAAAGTGCTATACAACTATAAAAACTGCTTCAATACTTATCAAACTTGGCACAAATGTTGACTGGACCATTGCCTTTTTAACGACATGCTCAGTCTTAAATTTTCTGTTACCATGGCAATGAGGACACATCTAAAATTGCCAAAAATTACTATTTTACGTGATTTTTTTCCATCAAAATTGATTTCAAAGTGCTGCAACGTCTCAATGGATTGAGATAGAGCCAAATGCTTTTCAGCGTTGGTTACACGTTACATTATGATCGACCTGGGGTCAATTTTAGCCTCTCACAAGTCCAAAATATTCTTGGCGATGAGGGGGACTACCGCCCCATTTAACCCCCTCCCCCAACAGAAAGGGACACATCCCCCTTCTGGCAACTGATGTATCTTTTGCCTAGGGAGCGGCGCCGAAAAAGTGGTCACTTTTTTAAACAACATTCCTCAATCAAAAACGATTGTTTGGGGCTTTATAAGGCATTTTTTCACCATTTGAAACAACAATGGGGTGGAAAAAAGGCGTTAAAAGGCGTGCAAATCGGGTAATGGGTAATGGGTTAGGGTCGACCGGAAGCCCTTTTTTAGCCTCTCATAAGTCCAAAATGTTCTTGGAGATGAGAGGGGTCGGCTGTCCCCATTCAAATACCCATCTATTTGATAGGGGATGGCGCCGAAAAAGTGATCACTTTTTAACAACATTTCTCAAACGAAAACAAGTGTTTGGGTTCTTAATAGGATTTTGTTTTCTTTATTTGAGGCCTCAAAGGGGGGGGGGGGGGTGACAAACCGTTAGAAAACGTCTAAATGAGAATAAAAGTTTCTTCTCTGGAACCACTGAACCAATTTCAACCGAATTTTTTTTTATATAGCATCTAGGTGTGAAGGGGAACAACAATTGAAATTCATTGGCCCTGCCCCCTGGGGCCTGACGGGTGGTGGTTCTAAGACTATCTTTGAAAATCTTCTCTTTTCCTTTAAGACATCAATCAGTCTATCTGTTGGCATTATTGTAATAAGCATGGAGCCCTCTAGCAAAATTGTAAAATTTATGGCCCAGGGACAGTGGAAAGTGTGATAGGGTGGGGCTCTGTTGAATACAAATATATAGTAAAAGTACATTATTTCTTTAAAAAACTTCTTCTTTGCTCCTGGGACACAAAGTAAATGCATAGTTATGATAAGAGAGGATGTCTTTTCCAAAATTGTGAATTTCATTGCCCCAGGATAATGGGTTCTGTTGTTTATTTTAACGGGTTGGGTGCTCTAATGATTATGTAGTGAAAATGCATTCATTTTTGAAAATCCTTTCCTCTACTCATGGGTACAAATCTAATGGATTAAGAACATATTTCTGATGAGGAACAGTTCCTCTTTCCAATTTTGAAATTAAAGGCCCCTGAGGTCTAGGTTCAGGTCCCAGGGTGGGGCTAATTTAGGTGTATATTGTTATTTGTAAATTTTTGTTCTTTTTGTTTTTACTTTATTGCAGTTACATTGCAGTTAAGCCGTTTACTTAATTATACCCACACAAACGATGTTTAGGGGGTATCTAGGAATAAGCTTGTCGGTTGGTCCGTCTGTCCGCCTTTCCGTCGGTCGGTCTCGTTCATGGTTTCTGGACAATAATCAGAGTTAGGAATCAGATATTGTTTCTATACTTGCTATTTAGCAAGCTTATTTGAAGACTCGGGTTTTTCATTGCAATTGGATCCCTAGGGGACAAGGTCAAGGTCACCGTTACTCAAAATAAAAAATGGTTTCTGGAAAATAACTAGAGTTTGGAATTAGATATTGTGATCAAACTTGCTATAAAGCAAGCTTAAATGCAGACTCGGGTAGTTATTGCATTTGGACCTCCTTTGTCAAGGTTAAGGTCACAGTTACTAAAAATAGAAAAATGGTTTCCTAACAATAACTAGAGTTAAGAATGAGATATTGTAATCAAACTTGGTATTAGACAATCTTTCATGTAGACCTGGGTTATGTTAGTATTTAGACATCCATGGGTTAAGGTCAACGTCATCGTTTCTAAAAATAGAAAAAAAAAGGTTTCGGGACAATTACTAGAGTTACGAATGAGATTGTAATTTAACTTTGCATTTAGCAAGCTTATTTGAAGACTTGGTCAGTTTTGCATTTGGACCTCCTGAAATCAACGTCACCGTACTAAAATAGAAAAAAGGGTTTCCGAAAATAACCCTCGTTAGAAATGAGTTGATGTAACCAACTGAATTAAAAGCAAGCTTATATAAAGATCCTGGTTGGAATTGCATCCGAACCCTTTTGGGTCAATGTCCATACCAAAAGAAAAAAAGGTTTTCAGACAATTAAAAGAGTTAGAAATGAGATATTGTTATCATACTGGATAAACTGTAAGCATATATGAAGACCTTGGTTGTTATTGCTTTTTTGACCCCCCTTTGGTTAAGTTCAAGGTCACCGGTCCTTAAAATAGAAAAATGATTTCCGGACAATACCTAGAATTAGTAAATTAGTAATGAAATATTGTAATTAAACGTGGTATTTTGCAAGCTTATATGAAGACCTGGGTTGATTTTGCATTTGGTCTCCCAGGGGACAATGTCAAGTTAACCGTTATCAAAAATAGAAAAATGGTTTCTGGACAATAAGTGTTATGAATAAGATATTGTAATCATACTTTGGAATTAGTAAGCTTATATAAAGACCTGACGGTAGGTATGCATTCGGATCCCTTGGGAAAGGTCACCGTTCTATATAATCGAAGAATGGTTTTCAGACAAAAACATAAGAGTTATAAATGAGATATTGTAATCAATTTTACGTATATAAGTGTAATAGTACTGATGAATAGTTAAATAAATTGGTGGATGTGTGGGTGGGTAAGGTAGGCAGGTAAGGTAGGTTGGTAGGTAGGTAAGGTAGGTAAGGTAGGTAGGTAGGTAAGGTAAGGTAAGGTAGGTAAGGTAGGTAAGGTAGGTAGGTAGGGTAGGGTAGGGTAGGGTAGGGGTAGGGGTTGGGGTTGGGGTAGGGCAGGGTAGGGTAGGTAGGTAGGTAGGTAGGTAGACTGTGCTCTTCTTAGTTCACGGTATTAAACGCTTAGAAACAAGAAAGAGTACAACGCATGAAACGTATGGTACAAAAATTGTTATAAGCTGTAACATATAGGTATTTTCCTCTGTATGACACAAGGAAACAACAATATATTCAGTCAAAATTAGTTTAAATGGGCCAGACATAGACCTTATGACCATGGTGTTTTATGACAGTTTTTTATGTTTCAGTTAAAATTTCTACATGCTATTTTTTGCTTAATTTAAGATATTATAACTATCTTTACTTTGTAACTCAACATTTGTTTTTTCAACAAACAAGAACATTTAGAAAATGATGATTGTTTCAGGCGTATCCACAAAATTTAACGGATTATTGTTGCTTTTTGCAGAAGTTTGTAATATGTTGTTCTGTTTTACGTAAAAATCTAGAGATTTAAAATATATTTTTGCAGAAAAACTTTGTCGTTAAGGTCTTTGAATAAAATTTGTCAATTTTGACAAATTTTAACACTGGTCACATGTAAATATGCCATTACCGTGAAATAAGTGATGACATGGAATTAGTGATGTTGAGTATAGGTAGGTAGGTAGGTAAGGTAGGTAAGTAGGTAGGTAGGTTAGTAGGTAAAGGTAGTTTCTCACTGAAGTAGAAGGTTATAAGTCAGGTATCAATCTCGTTACTCAATAAAAAATAGTCATGAAATTATCACATTAATAATAAATTATGATATCCTTTTTTTCAGACAATGATGACAATTCCCGTTTATTATGGTATTATAATCGCTGTTCTCTTAAGCCTAGCTTTTTGCTAACAAATCTGTAACAACACTTACACTAACGGGATAGGAATACAGGTAAGATGAAATATCAATCATATTACATAAAGGAAGTTTATTTTATAGACCGATAATGTATTTGTTACGATGTTTGCCATCTTACACACGAGTCAAGGGGTTTGAACCTTTCTTGTGCCAGGGCCATTATTTTCGACATAACATATGAATAAGTTTGTAAAGAAATCGAGCGAGGTATGATTGAATGATAAGACCATATTCAAGTTCTAGGTAAGATAAATTTGATAAAACAAACATATTATATAGTACAGTGCTATTGCAGTATCACGGAACACTGTTTGAACCATTGTAAATCGGTAATATTTTGAAGATTAGCATATAGCATATCTAATATCTTTCCTTAATCAAAACATACATCCATTTTGCTTTAATATTTTAGTGTTTTCCTTGTGAACCTGGTTTCATAGCAATAGAAGACTGTCCTGGGAATTTTACTAGTACTAAATGTGAGGAGTGCCTGAATGGAACATACCAACCAGAATGTGTTACTTTCAACGAAACCGTTAGTTGTAGAAACTGTACAGTTTGTGATGCTTATAAAGAAAACTGTACAATATACAAAGACGCTGTTTGCGACCTGAAAAATGGTTCTCAAGATAGTAGTGGTAATACATTTTATAATTTAAAAGCTTTGTCTTCTTAAATAAAATGTCCAAAAAACAGACAAAAAGGAAAATTTTACTATGATCAACATTAATTATTAAACCTAAATATCGTTGTTACTGTTGATAACCAACGTAACAAAGCAAAAGTCTAAAAGAGGCGTTATATTGAAATACTTACAATAGACGGTTATTTTCAGAAAATACGCGCCATAAAGAGTCAAACGGTGTTTTTAGTAACAGCAGGTAGTCAATCGTCCTTTACATAATTCAGGTACGCTGAAACCTTTTCTGCGCTACCAGGACTGTACATTTTAAAGTTTAAAGGTGTGTGCCCATTAATTCACATGGAATAAAGTTTTAGATACTTTTAGGAATGATTGGCTAATAATTAAACATGAATTACACTTTGACTACCATGGCGGTCATCTTTGATTTCAAAATGGACACCATCTTTTGAAACAAATATAAGTAAAGTGCTTTTAAAAAAGAATCTTTCTGTAAAAATGAATATCAAAAATACAATAATGATATAAGCAACATGTCATGTACAATTGTACACAATGTAAAGGTGTATTACATACCTTATAAATTTTATGAATTTCATCATGACCTCAAACTATTATAGGTCCATCCTTATGGACAATTAATCTTACCATTTTATGTTAAAGATTTTAATTTTGATATAATAGCATATGTGCTAACATTTATGGACACTAAATCAGTTTAAAATTGGAAGGTCAAAAGTCAAGGTCAGTTTGCCTATATTTTTAAAATTGCCTTTCATCTTCATAGACCAACGACTATGCCCATGGGTCCGCATGCCATTGCAACAACATCTGCTGAACGACCCCGTTTAAAATAGAAAAAAGACCCCCTAGCATAAGTTTAAGCAGACTTCAACATAATTCATAAAGTGTCGTTTTTATTAATCAGCTTGTTTTGATTTTTGTGAATTATTTCAATCATGCCTAGATTTATAAAACGTCATGGTCTAAAATAAAATCATCTAAATAAATACTTAATCCATTTTAAACTTTCAAATTTCTCACCAATGGTTTTTATATTTTAACCATAAACAGCCTACGGGCTTGTAATATGTTACGATGAATGAATAATACAGAATAAAATATTATTAGTTTACCGCGGGTATTCATATACGGAAGCACAGAGGGGACATTCCGATTTTATTTTATTTTCCTATCTTGTGGCCACGAAATATTACTCAGAAAAAAAATCGTTATCTTGTTCCCGCAAGATATAACTCGGAAAAAAACTAATAACAAAACTTGCTATCTCGTGACCACGAGTTATAACTCAGAAAAAAACAACTAAAAACAAAATTTGCTTTTGCATGGCCACGAGTTAGCCGACCAATTAGATGAAAACATCTAAGTCGTCGTAACGAGTTAGCTGGACCAATAAACTCAAAAATGCGCTCGTTGATTTCGGTGCGAATACACATTCTTGCCAAGATGGCGGCCTATAGAATTATTTAATGGCAACAATGTAGAATAAAAAGCTGATTGGCCGAACAAGATCGCGAATTTTTTTAGTTATATCTCGTGGCCACGAGATACAAGATACCATTTTATTATTATTTATTTTCTGAGAAAGTGTATATTAACTTAGAGATCGAAATTATCGGAATGCTTTCGATAAATTATCTACAATTTTGTAATGTCTTCAGAGCAAAGTCACACCACGTAATGCACATTTAAAGAACCTATTCCCGTATTTGTATTTTATATCAACTGTTGAAATATTCTTTATTCATTGTCGTAAGTAAATTGAGTGGTAAGGTTCCTTAACATGCATAAGATAAATTTCAGTATTTCAGTAATAATAATTAAAGAACGTAACAGTTCTGCATGTTTTCTATTTAACAGACGACAGCGGTGGTACATCAAACACAATGCAATTGGTGATAATAGGTACTTGCCTTGCTGTTGTTGCTTTTGCATCAGTGGTAGTGATCATTTACAGAGAAAAGTAATTGAATTATTCAATCATTTGTAAATTGGGCAAGTAAAGTTTATTGTATTATAAAAGCATACAATATGCCATAACTTTCTTAGGCCTTATTTAAAAAGGGAGATTATAAATGCATTATTACTGTAGTAATTATTATTCTAATTGTTATTAATGTCATCATCATCTGCACTATAGTTGTTATTGGCATTACTTTTACAAGCATAATTTACATTATATTTAATACATATCTATATATGATAAGAAACTTAAAACAATCGATATTATATTTTCAGATCTCGGAGATGTAAAGTTGAACGTGATTGGGAAATGTCAAGCGACTATAGTCAAGAAAACCAAGATAATGGAAATGGTAATGGCAAAGAAATGGTTTTAAGTAAGATATTCTTGAACTCTCCTTAAAGTCAGACAAGATCAAGTAAAAACAAAATTTACATTTATATGTAATAATTATTCATACACAATACACTGAGAATATAAAAGAATCATTACACCCTATGACCGTTCATTTAGATATGTAGAAGCAAAAAGACGCATGTAAAGCCCGGGGCCACTCGGCGAGGGACTTAATTAAGTCCGATTGTTTTTCTGTAGATTTTGATACTAAGTATACAAAAAAGAAGGATACGCTTGCGCTAAAGTTTTCGTCCGATTTGATAATTTCGTGTTTTGTAATGTACTTACGTTCGTAAAGACAAACTAGTTTTGTAATGCCTTTAAAGTAAAAGTGAATAGTAGATGGTCAGTTTTGTTTTAATAATAACATTGCGAGGGCTGTAATACAGCAGTCCGGTATTAGCCATAGCGCGTGCAGTTGTTTTTCAAGGTTTAATAATTATCAAGTAAGATATTAATACGATTAAATATGTAGTGACGAGGAATTATTTAAGAAGGTGAAGTCATTTTATAAATATGCATTGATTGCAGAAAGTCATCGTCTAAAGTGTTATAACCAGACAACCAAACGTTGTAGTGGAGATGTTGTATATAAAACAAACATAAAAGAATATAAAGGTAGTATCATTAATATTTCTAATATATGTGTTATGTAGCAACATTTTGATGTAATAAAACCTACGAATATTTTTTTTTACGACAATCGCGTTCGCTGACTACAATAAGCATGTACATGTTAGTTATTGAAAAATTCCAAACAGCTTCCATCTTTTAATGTTATAAAAGACTTTTATTTAAGTAGTCCATTTTAATTTAGAAAATGAAATTCTTTGGAAGTTTTAGTACTTGAACAGATGTATTTTTCAAAATCTTCTTGATTTTTAAGTACATTATATTGTATATGATTGTAACATGACGATCAAAAATAACAAAATACATAAAACAATGCAAATGCTTTAACTGTTTTGAGAAAAAAACTTGTTTACAATTTTTGATAAATAAACTAAATTTTAGCCTTTATTATAGATAACTCCAGTAGACATAACGTTGATGGCAATGATTTAGCACCACAAGCAAACAAAGAAGGAAGGCACATTGCTGTGGTCCGTCCACATATTGAATCAAATAGCAAAGGTATGTCAAAATCTTCCGCTTTAATAATGTTTATTTAACTTTAAGGCGCATCTTACAAATAAGACTATTATTGTAAAGAATCACAAAGAATCGGTTTGCAATTCAAATAAGACTTGTAGCACTCTAAAAATGTCCATTAAACAACATGTTCTTATTTAAAAAAATGATTCAAAGGTCAAAGACGAAACTCCCATATCGAAAGGAATCAATATAAGTGTATATGCTTATTTTCCAATCCATATATAATTTTATATAAAAATACAGGCTTGTAAATTTCCTAAATTGAACAGTCTATGTCATAATCATACTATTATTTATTTCACAGAAAATTGTTTAAATTCATAATGATTCTCTTTTTCAAATACATAATATATAGTAATCTAACTAGGTCTGTAGTTTTATCTTGATATGATGAGTTATGGTGTCTTTAAGACTGCAAAGAAGTTGAAAACTTAGATGACATATTACAACATAGAACAAGGGAAAGTTTTCAGGTTGCTGGAGACTCCGAGAATACACAAGGTAAGAAATCGATATTTCTATAAGTATTAACGGGAGTCTTTTCTTCTTTTAAAACGTTAAACATTAAATAAAATGTTGAAACACAGAGGTGCTGAATTTCATTTTCATTCATTGTCCTTTGCATGTATAAATTGATATAATACTAAAATATATCAATCTTAACATAACTAAAAAAACTTACATAACCAAAAGCTCATTATGATTAGCTAAGACAATTAACATAAACTGTTTAAACATTGAACTATAAAAAAACTCAAGCATATTTAATGGCTAAAGTAAATAAAAGAGATAAAGTAAAACAAAACTATTTTCACCAGAATAAGCAAAAGGAACTTGGATTTTCAAAACTAAACAGTTTTAGTATTTATCGTAAAATGAAATATGAGTTTATTATTCACTTTTCTTGTTTGCTAATTTTATTTCTTAAAACGAAAAGTTAAAAGTTTTCTTTTGGTGTTACTGTTTCGTTTTCCCCAATTAAAGTGCTAGCACAACACCACCCAAACATAAAGTCGTCATTACAAAGATGTCTTCCGGAACTTATTCTGTCGACTCATCCACGAGGAAAAGTTTTTGTCATATTCTCATCATTCCACATGTCCGATAGTTGCGTGAATTTAGTCCTACTACACAGCATAAAAGTACAGACATTTTAAATCAGATGCAACACCAACACTTCACAGTCCTACAATGTATACATTAGTACTATTAATGCAGAACGGTGGTATCTATAATATAAATATAAATATACTGAATATAAAAAATATCTAGGTCTTATTTGTGCCTCGCATAGTATACCATACTTATTCAGTTCTGTGCAAGCTAACGAAATTGGCAGAATAAGATGAAATCGACAGAATAAGATACTAAGAATACTTTCCCTGCTGAAACTTGCTAAGGAATAAACATTATCGTAATGTAAGCTTTAAATTCATTTACATTTAATGCAAAATGAAATGAACATAATGTTTGACCAATTAAAATAATTGATTATATAAGTTAATTAATTAACTTAATATATCATTTGTAATCTGCAGTTAAATATATTCATATGCTATACATGTACACCATAAACATCAAAATTTATAAAGATAATGTTCTTATATATATTTAAGACATTGTGTGCAGTTATTTGTGTAATATAGATTCACGTATTTCTAAAGAATCTAGAGTACAAACAAATTAATTCAACAATAAAATAAATGCTCTATAAATAGGTATCAAAGGTTCGAAAATCATTAGATGTTTTATTACCATAAAATAAAAATATAATAAATTATATATAACAATATATTGAATCAAAACATCAAAATCTTGCATTCGGACGATATAAAGCAAGGTAATGACCTATGACCTCAGATAATAACTTTGTGTTTAAAGATGCAGATATGAGTCGTGCATGCGACACATATGATGAAGACATCTGTCAAATTTTCGATAACACATCAAGGAATAAAATACATAAACCAAAAAAGACAAGTTTAATGTTGATGCTGCACATCAAAGACGCCGCCAAATGATGTGAACAGTCAATCAGCATTGAAATTCGTTCTCTATTACAGTTGAATATCCGAAGCACAAATCATTTTCTCTCCATGTTCTTGGTATGTGCTCGTTGTTTAATAATTAAGTTGCATATTTTTGTGAAAAAGTAGAAACCTAATGCATAAAATCACAAAAGTAATGCCATGTCTGAAATTCTTAAATGTTTGTCTATTGCGACAAAGATTAAAACGTCTAATCAAAGCAAAATGAGTAAAATTGAAATGATTGGTATACTTAAAATAAATACAATATGTGCCGAAAATATGTCCATTTAAATATTGGTACGAATTGCATAATGTTCGAATGATTTTATGGACTAAGTGTTCTGAAGTGATCTCCCCTTACTGGCTGTAGCGTAAACGGTGCGTACTTTCTGAACGGTTGAGGGGGGATCGCCTCTCTTATAATGGGCGTGTATTAGGCTTTGTAACTTGTAATTTAATGATTCGATAAGTGATAATTATCAAAGGTGTCCTGGTTCCCTTCCGCCCCGTCAACTAAGACTAAATGCTAGCATACTGAGCACCATATTAAATTTGGCGGTAATTAAAGGCAATGCCGAACTTCAACAGAGGCGGAGCAAATAAAGTAGAGACACTGCCTCAGTCGATTCCTCAGTCAACGGTTTAGTTTTAAAACGATCGATTATAGACTGGCTCATTGGCACGTTATTTATTATGTAGATAAAATAAGGTTATGATAAAAAGAATATGATATTCAAACGTGGCACTATCACTTCAGTTAAACATTTATTCTAATCGCTTAATGCTCTGTGACAAGTTGTACACCAGAATAGCTATTTTTATTAGAAAATTTGAAAACAGCGTGGTTTTGTTAAAAAAAACACACACAAAAAAACCCCACAAAATCAAGTCTAAAATTTCCCCCATTGCTGTATGGACAAACGCATGTCTACTAGACGCCGCTTGCAAGCGGCGCTTAATAATGGACAAACACAATTTAATCAATGTTCTCCAAGTCCAACATTGACATTGCAGACATAGGTCTTGCGCATGACACACAGTCTGATATAGATATAGACATTTACCATATAAAGTGAAAGTCTTTTAAGTTATGGCAAAGTTATTATCCAACACAATTTGACCTTTGACGTCAAATAATGTCCTTGGCCTTGAAGATGCAGAGATGGATTAATATTTTTTATAAAGACTGGTTACATAACATTTATTCTATATGCTTTCGGCAAGTTTTTTTATGTTTTCAGCTGTTAATGCTGCAGAAAACTCAGAAAACAAACACCAAAATAACCAGTTGTGTCAAAGAACAAAGAACGAATCATTATCTCCCAGGGATTTAGGTAAAGCTTTAAGAAACAGGAATCGTTATATTTCATTTGTTGCTGTAAACACAGTTCTTTAAATTAGATGCAAAAATGAGTATGATAGAATTCTGCATAAATAAATGTGTGTATTTGTCAATGCAATAATATATGTCCGATCAAACTGTTTTATTGTTTACCGAGCAAGTTAAGCTGATGTGTGGCACTCAAAGAATAGAATTGTAGATTTAAAGGGTAAGCTTCAGAAAGTGCATTGATAGCCGTGTCATGTAAATCAATCCATTTGTATTAATTTTGTAAACATGATGTCGCGGGCAACAATCAGGTCTGCAGCTCAAAGGCCGAAAATATACTTTTGTGTCAAAAGTCGTGCTATGTATTTACTTACAAATGCATAATTTGTCACGATCGGTCATTCCAAAATTCAGATCTACAGCTTTTAGGTCAGATCAAACTTTCACGCTAAAGTCAATGTGAGGTCGTAACCAGTCATTCATTTATGAGTTTTGATATATCACGAATACTGTTTAGCACATCAAGTTGATATGTTTCACACACTTACAACGGGTAACTTTGAAAAAAGGAAACGGTTTTGCACATTCAAACGACGTGTCTGGCACAAAAATGATCTCCAGCTGCCCTTTGCTCAAGGTCAAGGTCACACTAAAATTATTTTATTTATATGGTCTTTTGTTCAAGACTGTAAGGGAGTTACATGTGGTGATAATGTGAAAATAAAGTCACACTTAAAATTGAACATAGTGCATATTAAAGTTAAAAATTGTGGTGTTTGATCACCATTTCTGTCATTCTGACATTCAGTTATGAATTTTAAAATCACTTGGCATTAATATATTATATAATAATAATAATATATTTGCTGGTTAATATCAAGGTAACATTTACATGTCAAAAGGCATGATTTGATAGTTCGTTAAATGTACATCGTGTCCATTCAGTTGCAGATTTAAAAATAACTTCACAGTTAACCAGTGACAACATGCAAGTTGTTAAAAGGTGAAGATCATACTTTGCCTTTATAGGCAATATTTCATAAAAAAGTACTTTGATGGTTGTGTCCGGTCATCAGTTCCTCCATACATTGATGGAAAGTGAAACAGCCAGGAATAAATTTATGGCACATTTATTACTTGTCATGCGCAAATTCATTACCGGGTATACATGCCTTTTAACGCCTTTTGCATCCCCCTACATGATGAAAAACGCCTTAATTTTACCAATTTTTTTTTGATTGAGAAATGTTGCTTAAAAAGTGACCACTTTTTCTGGCCCGCCTCCCATCTAAAAGATACATCAAGGGGGTTGCCAGAAGGGGGATTTGCCTCTGTCTGTTTGGGGGATTTGAAGGGGACCGGTAGTCCCCCACTCATCGCCAAGAAAATTTTACACTTGTGAGAAGCTAAAAATGACCCCAGGTCGATTATAAGGTAACGTGTAACCAACGCTGAAAAACCTTTGACACTTTCTCAATCCATTGAGAAGTTGCAGCACTTTGAAATCAATTTTGATGGTAAAAATCAACGCAAAATAGTGGTTTTGGGCAATTTTGAGATGTCCCTTCGTTGCCATGGTAACAGGAAATTTGAGACTGAGCATGTCGTTACAAAGGGAATGGTCTAGTCATTTGTGTCAAGTTTGATTAGTATTGAAGTAGTTTATATAGTTTTATAGCAATTTGAACTTGTAACGGGAGACTTTTCAACGAAAACAGCCATTTTTCACAAAATGCTCATGAAGTAATGGGTTAAAGATGCTTTTCAAAAACGGGCATCGACGTTTGTGCCGAGCATATCATTTTTCCTTTATTCGAGATTTTGTTTTTGATGATATATATACTTTTAAATGATTGAATAAAGAGAAGAGTCCTTTCATGAAAAGACTTTGAACACAATAAAAACTTTAAAAAAAAATCATCAGTGATTTTTTAACATTATTGGATAGTGTCTATTATTCTTTTTTTTAAATAATATGATGTGACATTTTTAAAATTTACCTTATTTGTACTCAATTTGATTTATTTTTGATGTTCAGTTGCCCCTGAATTTGAAATAGACTGGACAAGAATTTTCTTACAACTATCAAGATCGTTTTCTCCAACACGCTGGAAATTATTTGCATATCAATTACTCAGTAAGTCAGTTTAAATTAAGTTTATTTAAAAAAAAAACAGCTTTAGCATAATCTAATTCTTTATTACATGTATCCGTGTTAATCACTTTATGAACAATTATTTTCCTTGTTCTACAATTAGATTGCTTTGTTGATGATTGTCTATAAGTTTTCAGATATCTTAATACAGGGAAAATAATAGAAATTTCTAAGAGTATTTCGTTTTAAAAGTGTTCAGAAATATACTAAATGCTCAAAATTTATTGCATTTGTCTGTAGGCAATTGTCAGGAGATGGCTAGAAGCGTTCATGATACAGTTGATGAAATAGAGCTAGAAGCAAATCATACAGAGGGTTGGGTCATTCACGCTTACATTAAAGTATTCAATAAATGGCTTGACAATGTAGGCAGGGCAAATGCAACCTTTGGACATATTAAAGATGCTGTTTCTGCGTCTATAGATTCAAAAGAAGCCTTAGACCAAATACTTTCTATCGAAAGGTTTGATTTGTTTTGCTAAATATATAAGTTATATCAGAATAAATGTAAAATATGTGTATCAGATTAGAAGAAAATTATGGTTAACACATTTATAAGGTATAAGTATTATATTGAACTATATTGAATATATTTTAATGGGTTTTTGGTTCAGAACAAATTAATAAAATTGAAATATGCATGTCTGTGGCGGCATTAGTATATAAATATCACACCAAAGTCACCAGAGTCATTTCAACCTTGGCAACGGTAAGAATGACATTGCCTTGTGCTATAACCATTATTTGAATGTAATGTTACTTTTATTACACCAAACAAATTAAAAGTCAATTACAAGACGTCTTAAAAATAATAATTTATAACTTAAACTCAGCACAGGTATCATACCGTATCACCGTTTAGAAATGTCACCAGGTAAAGTGATGTCGCATTTTGAGATGCTAGATTTTTAGGCTATATTATCTTATAAGGCAAAGCAATCATAAATGAGGTTTAATTATATGTGAAAGTTAAGAAGACCAATCAATTTAGTAATGAAGCTTTACGAAGCAAAAATAATACTCTAAAAAAATATATTTGCATATTCGCAATACAAAATACTATATATAACCATTACGCTACTCGGATTTACGTGTACTTATACCGACTATTTTCACTACAGTATAATGTACACAGAGCGACCCTTAAAATATTATTTTTTATCTAAAGATTTCTACTTCATATATCCTCTGTAGAGCAACAACTCTAAGACGAAAGGGCATTTCTCTCTAGTATTTATACTGTATATTTCAATTAAATACAAAATATTAAATAATTTGTGCAACTAATGTTACCATTGAATACGAATGATGTATAATGTTGAAGTTATTGTGTTCAATTTTTCAATACAGAATAGCATAGGGGGGCCTCAAAATATTATTGTTTATCTAAAGATTTCCACTACATTTTACCTCTGTAGAGCAACCACTCTAAGCAACAAAGGGCATTTCTCTGTAGAGGTTATATTGTATATTTCAATTTAATACAAAATATAATTATTAAATAACTTGTGCAACTCATGTTACCATTGAATACGAATGGTGTATAATGCTGACGCTATCGTTTTCAGTTTTTTGTATACAGTTTGCTTTTAGCAGAAAAAAACACACACACAATAAGGTGTTTATGTAAACAATAAAGTGATTATTTTCATAGGCTCTATAGCACCCTATTACATGTATGTGCAGGAAAAAATCACACAAATTGAGGATCCTACATGATCCTCTTCAGTACAAGGCAATCTGATTTACATATGTAAAAAATATTCCAATAAATCAACATGTCGCCTCAAATCGAGAAATGAACGGATGAATTGATTTATATTATTCGAACTTGTTACATATGATAACACAGAAGTTTATGCAGTACCGAGATACACATAACATGATGACACTGCGACTGCGCCAGCCTTCTCATTCTTTTTCCTGACATTCTTTTCAAGATTTATGTTTGTATTTTTTCCACTTAGGCGGGCTTCTCAATTTAATCTTTTAATATTCTAAATTGTCTTTCAGTTTCTTGAGGTATTTATATCCATTGGTTGCTGTTTTTAGCAGATATTAATTCCAACTTGATTAGCAAGATTTACCGTCTCTTACCCTGTACATGTATAATATTTCAAATTGTTCATTAAAATGCAGGCAGCTGACATAATATTTACTTCTAAAAGATCATTTTTCATTCCTGAAATTATGCTACTTATCGAAAAAGTCTTGAAATTTTTTTTTGAGAAAAATATTTGACGTCACCAAAATCATTACGTTTTACCCATTCTTTATTTTATATTCAAACAGTAATAGTAAAATATCTTTCGCGTTGACCCTATATTTTCATTGAATAAACAAGTATCATCACGACTTCTCTACATGCAAAAAAAAAATTATAGCAAAATTCACCGTGTTGATGTTTTACTTATTTCACAATTCTTCGAAATTTTCAACAGATTTGTAAGTCAAAACGGTGGGATTGAGCTGCAGAATCGCATACATTTAACAAAGTAAAAAGAAAGCATCAATGTAAAGACATACATCTACTGAACAATATAAAATTTAAAAGGAGAAAATCGGATGAGAATTGAAAAAAGGCCGTTTTATCGATAAAAACGTTGCAATTCCGCCGCTACCGATTTGGGTCGCGTTGGCGTCATACCAACGCTTTTGCTTTTTCTTCACAAAAAATATGCTGCGGGGAAGTAAAAATTCGAAAAGTAAAGTTCGAATCTTGTTTTTCCAGTTGTCATTTTATTTTTTCCTGTAATGAAATTTAAAGCAGTGCCAATTTTTTTTTGCCGAAATAACAATACAAATCAAGCCTCAATTAATAAATTAGAAAACCAAAAATAAAAGTCACAGTTGGGTTAAAAATTAAATATTCTAATCTTGCGCATACATGTACATTTCAATAAGAACATCTATATATTTCAAAGAAGACCTATCATAGAACAGAACAGAACAGAACAGATCTTTATTTCTGATTTGTACATAGTACATCATCATATACATAACATAATAATAAACATCATAATTATTAATAAATGAATACAATGGTAAGCTGGTTAATGTCAGTTCTTTGAAGCTCAACGTCTATTGACGTCAACAAATATATATAACGTTTTACTCACCCTTAATTTTATTTTAAAACAGTTACAGCAAAATATCTTACGCGTTGACCCTATATTTTTATCTCAAAAATATTTCAGTTCACTATCGCACTACATGCTCGAAAAATTATAGCAAATTTCACAGTGTTGAATTTTTGTATTTCACTATCTTTATTGCGCTACCATTCGATATTCGCATCAGATATGGACGTCAAAACGTAGGGAAAAATAACGTAGAATCGCAGACTATTAAGCAAAAGTTCAAGAAATACATCATTACAAAGACATACAATTACTGAACATTATGAAATTAAAACGAAAGAAATCGGATCAAAATTGATAAGAATAGACTGGTTTACTGATAAAAAAGACGCAATTTCGCCGCCACCGATAGAGGGCGCTTTGACGTCATAGTAACGATGTTTATTTAAAATATAAAAGTGTGGAAGTAAAGCATACATATCTACATGTTTGCTTACCAAAAATAATCAAGATCTGAGATTTTGTCAAATTTCGGTCGGAAAGTAGCGAGCTACCTTAACAGGTCTTAATGCACAGGGTATCTAATCCCATTCATTCTATACA
Organism: Ruditapes philippinarum; assembly: GCF_026571515.1. Taxonomy (NCBI): domain Eukaryota; kingdom Metazoa; phylum Mollusca; class Bivalvia; order Venerida; family Veneridae; genus Ruditapes; species Ruditapes philippinarum. The sequence goes on along the minus strand of NW_026867134.1, from coordinate 39,668 downwards.
TTTTTGTCAACATAATCTGATCACATAATCATTTCCAGTATTGTGCTGCATTGTATTCATTAATAAGAATATACAAATAAATCTTTGTTTGTGTTTTATTCAATGTAATACTTCCTGTAATGATCAAGTGGTTTAAATCCGTTTTACTGAAAATTATTCAATATTGAGACATTTTAAGTTGTTTAAAATTTTCAAAAATATTTAAATGGAATTCCTTGTGACTGTAGTTTTTACACTTAAGTGAGTTAAAATAAGTATCCATAGAGTAAAAGGTTAAAATAATTTCAAAACGATTGTTCAGCTACACATTCAACAATCAGCAAGACATTCAGAATTTTCAATGTTGAGCAAGACAATCGATATTCAGCTCAACGTTCGATATTCGTGAGATAACACGAATGTTGAGCTAGACTATAAAAAGTATCAATGTGGAGCTAAACAATCGCGCTTTAGCTCAACATTCGATATTTTTAGTATTAAATACATGTTTAATTTTTAAACGAATGTTTACCTATGTAATCAACAAAGAGTTAGACATTAAAAACTATCAATCTTGAGCTACTCAAGTTAAACAATCACCAAACAGCTTAACATTCAAAATTTCCAATGTTGGGCTAGACAAACAATATTCATTTCAATACTTGATATTCGTCAGTATTCAAATTTTCTATGTTGAGCTAAACAATCAATATTTACATGAACATTTAATATTCGTGAGTTAGTAAACACTGAATTTCCCAAACGAATGTTGAGCTAGAAAATCAACAATTAGCTGTAAGACATTCAAAATCACAAATGTTTAGCGAGACATTCGACATTCAGCTCAACGTTTGATATTTGTTTGTTAACAATGTTATTTCAAACCGAATGTTGAGCTAGGCAATCAATCAGCTAGATATGCACAACTACCAATGTTAAGCTACACAATAGACAATTATTGCTCAATATTCGATATTTTTAGTTTCTTAAGTAATTTCAAAACGAGTGTTAAGATAAACAATAAACAATCAGCTTGACATTGAATATTACCAATGTTGACCTGAAATATCGACTTTCTGCTCAACATTTGGGATCATTTTGATTTACATGATTTAAATATAAATTCAAAACGAGTGCTGAGCTACACAATCAACAGTCAGCTAGACATTTAATATATCCGAAGTTGAGTTAGACAGTCAATATGCCAGTCAACATACGAAATTCGGGAGTTTATGAAAAAAAAATCTACAAACAATAATTTTTCTTCAAAATTATATGTACGGTCATTTTTAACATAGAAAAACGCGATTTTGGGTAATTTCAGGTACTTTCATTATTTTCTGTTACTGAAAAAAAATAAAAATTCTACAAAACAACAATTTGTCTTTAAAATTATATGGAAAACGCGATTTTGGGTAATTTCAGGTAATTCATTATTTTTTGTTAACCAATTACCCAATATACACGCCTTTTAACGCCTTTTCAGCATCTTCTATTTGTTGTGAAAAAATGCCTTATTTAGGCCGCAAACACTTGTTTTTGTTTAAGAATTGTTGTTTAAAAAAGTGACCACTTTTTTTGGCGCCGCCCCCTTTCCAAAATGTACATCAAAGGGTTGCCAAAAGGGGGATGTGTCCCCTTCTGTTTGGGGTTTTAAAGGGGGGATCGGAAGTCCCCCTAATCGCCAAGAAAATTTTGAACTTGCGAGAGGCTAAAATGACCCCAGATCGATTATAAGGTACATTGTAATCAACGCTCAAAAGCCTTGGACTCTATCCCAATCCATTGAGAAGTTGCAGCGCTTTGAAATCAATTTTGATGGAAAAAATCAACCCAAAATAGTGATTTTTAGCTAATTGAGATGTCCCCTCGTTGCCATGGTAACAAGAAATTAAAGACTGAGCATGTCGTTACAAAGGCAATAATCAAGTTAACATTCGTGCCTAGTTTAATTAATATTGAAGCAGTTTTTTTATAGTTTTATAGCAATTTGAACTTGTAACGGGAGACCTTTTTAATGAAAATAGCCATTTTTCATAAAATGCTCTTGCAGTAATGGGTAAACACTGTATTTTAAAAAACAACAATCGACATTCAGCTAGACATTAAAAAATTACCAATGATGAGCTAAACATTCGAGATTTAGCTCAGAATTCGATATTGTTATCTATTTTTGAATATAATTTTAAACCAAATGCTGAGCTAAACAATCAGCTAGACAATCAAAAATACTAATGCTGAGCTTCTTAATCAAAATTCTGCTCATTTTTTTATGGTAGGCAATCTTCATTCGTGTCAATATTTGATATTATGTACTGTATTATAGTTTCAAAGCGAATTTCGAGCTAGATTATGAGCAGTCAACTGGACATTTCTATGTTAAGATAGACAATATACATTCATCTCATCATTAGATGTTATTCATTTTTTAGCTCACTTGAAGACAATGCTCTCAAGGTAGGCTTTTGTGATGACCCATTGTCCGTCGTCCATCGTCCGTCCGTGCGTCCGTCCGTGCGTCAACAATTTCTTTAAACAACTTCTCCTAAACCACTTTGAAATATATGACGTCATTCAAAAATTTGTTGAAACTTGCATGAAGCTCTAGCAAAGTTGTTTAAAGAATTCAATTCCTTGAAGAACTCTGGTTGCCACGGCAACCGAAATATTTTTTTTAAACCTTAATTTCTTTTTTGTCAAAAACATGATCTAGTGGTCCTCTACAATGAATGTTAGGCCAGGGTCAAAAGGGGCTTTGTCAGGGGGCCTATCAGTTTAATATAAAGTTATATATATATAGTTATTTATGAAACTCTTAAAAATTCTTTTCCTCAAAAATCACAAGACCTAGTGCTTTAATATTTTGTATGTAAGGTCATCTAGCTGCCCTCTAAAATTAGAAAACACATCCAAACAACATCTTAACCACAGGTTTAATTTTGAAATAATTTTACACACACATTTTTTGACAGTGACAGAACAAAACTTGTTTAGATTAAGCTGTCCCTTGTTTTCAAAGTGTGCTCCTGGGGTTAAAAGAGGCTCCACTGTGACTTTTTGACCTATTTCTCAGGTGAGCGATCAGGGCCTAGAAGGCCCTTTTGTTTGATAATATTTTCAAATGTTGAGCTAGACAACCAACAATCAGCTAGATTTTCAAAATTACCAATTTTGAGCTTAATAATTAATAATTAATAATCAAGCTACACAAATATAACATCCTAGAGCTCTTCTTAAACTGTCAAAAAATGTCCATTAACGCGATAACTCAGCATAACATTTTCTTTAAAATATATGACATCCACAGCTGTTCCATATCGTTGACGGAACCGCAAAAACTGTCCAGTCATGTAATTTAATTTTTTAATAGGTTTGAACTGAAAACTTTGGTGTTGACATTAATTATGTCAGTTTCTAAATACCAGAACTTATGTTATCATCTTGAGAATATCTCAGTCATGTGCTGTTGACATTCAATGTAATTTCAATAAATTCAATTATCTTCGTTTGTTCAGACATAACAAACAAAATTGATAATAGTGTTCAGTTATATTATCGTTTATTTTAGGCAAAGTAATTATAAACAATTAAGACAATATTAATCATTTATGTGTTTTTATATTTTATAATCAATTGGAAGTAAAGTTTTATCTCTTTTTTTTTCTTTAAGGAATCCGCCGATGAAAATAAAGGAACAACGTTATGCTGCTGTAGTTCCGAGGAAATTTGAGCAAACAATTAGCAGCAATTCTTCATTTCAGCATTTTATGGCCTTGCATAATGATGAAGAACCAGGCAACTCTAATTGCGGGAGGGAATTATATATCAGATCAAGTGAAACAAAACGTTTCCAATTAGCCCATTGTCCCTACTGTTCTTTGTATACTAAAAATGAAATATCCGATCGTCAGGAAACGCTAACTTCGGTTCAATCAAACGAATCCTATAGAGAGCAAAATAAAAAACGAAAGAAAGATCAGTCACAAACTCAGCAGCCTAAACGGCGTATAACAGAAAAATATGAAAAATATATCATTGAAAATGCAAAACAAAATCTACATTTAGAATTCATGCCAATTCGTCAAAATGACTATGACATGTACATGAATTTTGTTATAGCATGTATAGCAAACGAATGTCAGGTTGCGGAAAGAACAGTATGGTCGGTCACACAAGCAGGATTTTGTGAAGCTCAAGAAGTAATCAAAGAAAAAGGAACGATGTTTGTTATAAATGATGAAAGGATTAATCTTTGTCTAAGAAAAGAAACATTTGAAGAATTAACTTTTTATGGAAACATTGCACGACCAAAACTCCTAAAATATCTGAAAGAAAGGAATCCGGAATACGATTCTACCACTTCAGAAACGTTTATGTTCATAAACTTTAACGGGATACCGTTATTTGAACACATGGAAGTATGTCTTGTTTAAGAATACATATGTGTGTGTATACTTTGAGATCAGCAATTCCCACAGTAACTTGCTCACTTATATAAAATTAACTAGTTTTGAAGAATAAGAATTGCTAATTGTTTCGAATAATCTCACACTAGTTGCCGGTACAGACCAGAATATCTTGTACGAGCGTAAATGATGATCTACCAAATAACCACTAAAGTCCGAAATCTTGCTATACTCGTCTGTAACGTTATTTCATTAATTTTTGCCTACTTACTTTTCGTACGGAAGTGTATGAGTTTACAACTTTATTCATGGCTGCAAAATGTCGCCATCCTAAGCAAGTAATTCAGTTATAATATGCGCAGTAACAACTTTTAAAAGTCCGACACTTTTCTTACATGCTAAATGGGTGTTGCGATGGAAGAAAAGCTTGTCTGACGTGCATGAAATAAGACAGAGTTAATGTGATGTTTTTCAAGTTGACGTTCCCTTGTTTCTATAATACTACTATCAATAAGTTCAGTTTATTACATTAGATATTACATGAATCATTGCATTGCTCAATAATGAACCACTTAGTGGTAAATTGATACTTATTATTATCTTACCGCCTAACCTGATAAAACATGACTCATTGAAGAAATATGTTGGCAACTTCATTGTTCAATAAGATGATTTCATTTTTTAAACAAACACTGAAAATACATGTACATTTCAGGATAAAGATGACCAAAGTCAAAGTTACATTGCTACACAAGAGAAAGATACCAAGCAGCGTTTCAAACTTAACAGTCCAACGGGATCTTCTATCAAAACAAGCTTATACATGAAGGAATCTGATGAAAACATAGACGACTACAAACCCAGACGGAAACAAAACTCATCCGACCAGTCTACTGAAAGTGAGCAAATCAATAGATGTTTCAGAAAAACTAGCACATTTGATACACATGAATATAAACCTATAGAAGAAGAAGAAGAAGGAACATCAAAAAGCGCTACAAATCATGAAAAAGAAAAAAGCAACAAAGCAGAGGACGGACAAGAAATAGTAAAAAGTCAGATGAACGATATCAAAAAGAAGGAAATCGAATCTTCGGAAGTAGATATGGAAACGGAGACACAAAGCATCACACAATCGTTCTTCCATAAATTCTGTGAAATTTCTTAACCCATAATATATTTCAGATTCATCAAGCTATTTAATTTCAAGCTTATATTGTTTCCTTCTGTTTTTAGGTAAATTAAGTGAAGTACATACAGTAGCGTTTTTTTCTTGACTATGTTTTGTTGTCCTATATATGTTGTTTAAATAAAATTTTAGTCATTTTAAGACTAAAGACACTCAATTCACAATGTTGCAAACAAACGATTGAAGTGAATCTTGAGTTAACTTATTCTTTGTAATATTTGATTTTGTTATGTTTCATTACAAAGAGACATTATATAGGGGTTTAATAATCATTATTTAATCGGGATTAAAAATAGATATTTGTACATAGATGGACTATTAAGGACTTTCAACCTTTACTATGATTGACTTGTATGTGTAAAGTTGTATTTAACGAGCCTGTAGGGCGTGTATACATACGTGTATTATCTTCTGTAATTATATACCTGCAAAAAAAATCTGAACAAAACGTTTTTTTTTTCTTTTGTAGATAAAGCGATTGTGTATTGAAATGTTGTTGCCTGGTTTTTAATACATATGCTGTTATTAAGCGCGGTTGAAAAGAAAAGGTAGCATTATCACCATGACTTTGACTAATTAAATGTGTGAAAAGATTTTACATTTTATTTCAAAATGATCTGCATTTTATTCAGTTATTTTTATCTTAAAATTTCATTTGCAACTTTGATGCATTTAGTGCATGGATGTTATAACATTTCTGACAAATCTAAAATAAAAAATAGACACGCTCAATACACACGTAGTCTGTCATTATGTTTAGATACTTAACACAGGCTAGTCGATAAATACAATACAGATACGGATTTGTGTATTTCTTTAATAAAAAAGACATATTTTATCAGAAAAAGATCACTATAAGAAAACCAACTACATTTATATAATTTACTGGACATTGTGACGTAATTTAGACTACTAGTTGATTATACAGGAGGACAATAAAAGAAAACATGCCAATTCTGATCAGTTTGTAACATTGGCATACGATAAATCAGTGTTTAAATATTGTTATCCGGTCCCTTTGTTAGAAAACTACAAGGCGAATATCAACTCAAGTCCACTTTAATCATATGAAGTAGATATTTATACAATGATATGTGATTATCATTGGTATTTTGTGAAAAGGATGGCAATTTCTTTTCGATGACAGTCTCAGACTGTTTATAAAAACACATTGCACTTGCATATCAAATTCTTGAATTAAGAGACATTATACAAAATATGAAAAGAAATTGCTGTAATAAAGAAACAAAGTACAATGCCAAACGCGTGAATATGTTATTAAATAAGTGGACAAGTATGCTAAAGCGTGGGCAAGAGACTTCGCGTGTAAGGACCAAGCCCTGTCAAGGAGAAGCGCATTATCAGCAGCCCACATGCCAAAGGACTAGGTATAGTCCACCTTCAAATTAATCCTGACCCCCTCCCTAATGTTAAGTAAATACGTAATCACAGTTTTAACTCTGGATATCGAAAGTGGTCCTAGAGTTCGGACACCAATAATATACATATATTTCTTTCTGCAATAAATGTCTTACGTAATTTCATTATGCAAATCCATGAATATAATTCTGAAAATCAGAAATTAAATTAAAACAACACATTGTCTGAAATATATAGTTTGAAATATGTAATTAATGGAATTTAGTATTACTATTTTTGCATATAACTAATATCCAAACAAAGAAAACTTCAAGGTCAAAATTTTAAGTAATTAACAGGAATTATTTAAGAAAAGTTTCCTAATTCTTTTAGACATTCCATATTAAAAAATGAAAAATCATACCTAAATTATGATGAAAGAGCTTAAATTTAATTGCCACACACTGACAAGTGTTTTCACACAGGCATAGATAAAAAGGAGGTGATCATTTATTGGTAACTGAACATGTCACCAGTTGAGATTATGTTTTATTCTTCAATAAAATACACAGAAAGTTGACACTTAAAATTGCTGTCCGGTTTTCGGAGGATTTTTTGTGTGCATGTTTAGCATTAGAAACCATAGAAAATCGTCAGGTTTTCGGAAATTAGGGGTTCCGGTATTCAGATGATTTTTTTCAATGAACATATAGGAGAAAATACGGGTCTTTTAAAATGGTCCGGTTTTCAGAGGATTCCGGTTTTCAGGGGTTTTCCCTTTTACGGGGTTTTGGTTTCTACCGAGAATTTCGACCCCAAGTACAGGAAAGGGCCTTTACTAAAGGGTTTTTGGGAAAAGGGCTTTTTGACTCTTTTTCCAACTTTGTTTCGGGACAAACTTTTTATAAATGGGAAAACAAAATTTAAATGTTACCAATTCCTTTAAAATTGAATAGGACATTCCCAGCTCATAAGTTGTGTTGTTTAGTTTAAAGATCGTTTCAGCACGACATTTTGTTGTGGCTTGTGGTAAAATTTATTTTTTCCTATGCGGCCTATTTTCTTTTTAGGTGGTTCCCCCGAGACCAGTCTTCCTCACTTGGGAATACCTTATTCTGGACCGTTCGTTTCCAAAATTCCAGACAATTGAAAGTGTTCTTTTTAAAATGAACTTTTGAAAAATGCGAACTTGTATGCCCTTCACCATTTTTTTATTGTAAAACCTCACTTTATTCAATTTCTTTTTTTTGGGGAAGGTTTACCGGGCCTTTTTATTTATAACAAGTTTTACACTATTATATTATTCGGTAAACAACGACCTAACCATTACTAAAACCAAACAACAAATTTACAAGTTCGTATCTTCCATTGCATGCAATAACATATGCCATTTTTGCACACTTAATAGATCTGAAATATACAAATGAAACGTAAAACTCGAAATACGGAAAATAGAGTTTTAAGAAAACGTGGATAACCAGGTTGTAGAACTACAAGAGTACGTTAACACAGTAACATGGTTTTAAAAATGACAAAAGTAAGATTCACAAAAGTTAAGCGATTTTAAAGTCAAGCATAACGCTATACCGCCCCTCTCGGAGTATTTACGAACTTTCTATGCGGACAGGTATAAACGGCGCCCTCTCCCATATTTTAAATAAAACTGAAGGACAACAACGGCATTTTCCATTGTTCATAAAATATATATGTTACATTTTTTTTACAAAAGTTTTTTCAACAGTAGCAACATCACTTGAAAATTTGCTGATTTTAAACCATTTATGATGAAGATAACTTATGGCATTACCTTATTTTTTAACATCGTGTTCTTATCAGTTACAAATTATTTATCATTTTAGTGATTAGTCTGTCCGTGCTCTGCCTAGTGCCCTGTCCTGTGTTTTGCTTGGGTCGCATTGGCTTATTGCCACTTGTTCTTGTGTTCTTGTTCTTGTCATGTGGGGTTGCGTTCATTTGAGCGCCGCCTTTCCTTGTTGATCTTTTTTATCATATATTCCGAGAAACATCGGCGATTGGGAAAATTTTTAGGGAAACAATGACCAACTTCAAGGGAGTATTTTTATTAATAATGTAAAAAAAAACCACCCAATATTCTTATTGGTATCATTGAAAAATGTATTGGGCACAAATTTCATTTTCAACAAAAAACTGTGCAAGTATATATTTTAAAGCGGGCCACCGAGATTTCCTTTCCGAAATCAAGAAAATACTTATCCGTAGCACATATGTACAATCTTTAATAAGGTATTTTCAGTATGAATAAAAACTTTTTGTACTTGTTCATTATCCCTCATGTACAGACTCAATCAAACCGAGTCTGCAATTCTTATGTAATTTTGTAGTGATTAATGCTTCCGAGGGATCACTTTGTTTCCAGAATTTTATACTTCACAACAGCAGGTTTCAAGTGCCGTGAGGGCAGCTGTGAAAAGTTGCCCCGTACTTCACTTCAGTGATGTTATATTTTTTCTGGTCTTTCGGGATCATTGATGCCAGCGCTATTAAAGTGTTGAGAAATTGGAGTACCGTTCAAGCTGTGCTAGGGGCGTTGAGGCATGTTACACTTGTTCATTATCCCTCATGTGCAGACTCAATCAAAACGAATCTGCAATTCTTATGTAATTTTGTTGTGATAATGGCTATCCGAGAGATCAACTTGTTTCAAGATTTTTAATATACTTGTTCAAAACTTATGGTCTTAACTTCATTTAATATTTATTTTCCTTTTTGAATAAAGTATGCTAAAGGAAGCGACGTTATTTTTTTCGAATATAATGAGTGTGGATTTAAGAGAGAGAAAAAAACAACGATAAGTAAGAAACAAAATTGTTATTACTTCTACGTAATTAATTTTCATTTTTAAGGCATCACTAGAAAGTTTCATTAAGGATTCTTAAGCACTATTAAGTGTGTTGACAATTGAGTACCGCTCAAGTCCGGTGCTAGGGGGCGTGAGGGGATGTTGCACCTTATTCATTATCTCTCATGTACAGACTCAATCAAACCGAGTCTGCAATTCTTATGTAATTTCGTTGTGATTAATGCTTCGAGGGATCACTTTGTTTCCAGGATTTTTTACTTGAGTCTAAAATTATCAAACGCTGCCTTTCCTTGATAATCTTTGTTTTTCATATTCTAAAATTATCAAAATTGACCAAGAAAATAAAAAAGTAAGTAGGGGGCGCCATGTTTCTCTTACTGAATTTCAGAGTGTGTTTTTGTTTTTCTTCTACTTGGGATCATATGCCGTTTTTCATTCATGGTATGGCACTTACGTGTCACATTGAAGTTTCCATGATAATCACCATATTAACACATCTGCGGATGTTTCAAAATTTCCAAATTGTACCAGTTGTTACATGTTGAATTTTTGCTTAAAAGCCGGTGCTAGGGGGACGTGGACGAAAACTTGCTCTTTCCATTACCGTCCATGAGCAGGCTCAATCAAACCGGCCTGCAACATTCTCAATTTTGTCGTTTTGAGCGTTCTTTAGGGATTCTTATTTTCTCTATTTTACAGAAAGTAACATGATAAACTTTTTAACAGAAAGTTAATTCATTTTGATTTAATTCCTTTTTATTTTGAGGTATTATATAATTATATATCATAAATCGTATTAATCACACTTTTATCTCAATCCAAAATTATCTATTAAACAATCTACAGATATGACGTAAATGTTTTAGAATGGACGCCGTGTTTTCCTTCACTTTATTGAGAAATAGGAGAGAGGCGACGGGAATTATACCTGTCCGTGCATTTCCGTGATAGAAGATCGTAAGTACTCAGAGAGGGGCGGGGCGTCATGCATGACTTAAAAAAATCGTTTAACTTTTGTGAATCTACTTTTGTCATTTTAAACGTGTAACTGTGTAAATGTTTCTGTTTTTAGTTTTACGCTGGAAAACCCCGTTTTAATAAAATTTTTATTTTCTGCATTTTTAGTTTTTACATTTCATTTGTGTTTTTTAGGGAAATATATATTACAAGTGTGTTTAAAATTCTTATGTATTATATGCCCAAAGGGGCCCGTGGGTACCCGAAAAAGCAAGGGGTATCTGCGAAATTCCCCAAAAATTTTTGCCCAAATTTTTACCCAAAAAAAATTTAAAATCTTTGGTAAAAAAAACGCAATAAAAAAATAAAGTACCCAATTTTTTGTCTCTAGCTTTATTTTAAATTTTTGGCCCAATTAAACCCTAGAAAAAATGCCAAAAAAAATTTCGAAAATGGGGCCCTTGTTTCCCCTTTTTTGTACTTTGTTTTTCCTTTTTGTTTAAACCCGGGAACCCAAAATTGGGGGTAGACTTTTTTTAAGATTTTTTTCCCCCGCGGAAAAAAGTTTTATATATTTGGGGAATAACTAAAACACATTTCCCTAAGGTTTTTTTTACCTTCAAATTCCAAAAAAAGGGGCTAAAAAAAATTTAAAAATTTTTTAAAATGCAGTTTAACAAATATTTTTTGGGTTTTTCCCCCACCCGGGATTTTTGAAAAAAATTTTTTTAAAATGAACTTTTAAAAATTTTGTTTGTTCCGTTTTGAAATTTTGTTTTGAACCCGGAATTTTTTGAGTTTCAATCTTTTAAAATTAATTTTTAAATAATCCCCCCAATTTTTTTCCCTTTTTACCCAATTGCTTTTTAAAATTCAATAATTACCAATTCAAAAACCCCTTTTTTATCTTATTCCTGAAAAGGGTTTATAAAAAAATTGTTAAATGTTTTGTTGGTCAGTTTTAGATTAAAAATTGTTATTTAAAAAAGGGGGCTCCTTAATTAAAAGTTTTGGATTAAGAGGCAATATTGTTTGTGCAGGGAAGCAATCAAAAATGCTAGACATACATGTTCGCATTTTCAAAAGTAGTTTTCAAAAGGAATACATTACATGTCTGGAATTTTGGCAACGATCGCCCTCCATAGAATACTGTTGAATCACCCTTAGGATACATGGCCTGCTTTTTAAATTTGTCTTTTGACGTATTATCTGTGATATGCAGGCTTTATAACCTCTGATCCCCTTTCAAAATTTCATTTTATTTAGTTCCGCCCATTGTTTTCTCTTTAAGGGCACACGAATTTGTTTACTTGGGGACCATATGCCGCTTTTCATGGAATGGCATTTACGTGTCACATTGAAAGTTCCATGATAACCGCCATATGAACACATCTGCGGATGTTTCAAAATTCAAAATTGTACCAGTTCATGTTAATATTGAATTCTACTTAAGTCGGTGCTAGGGGGCGTGGACGGTAGTTTGCACTTGACAGTACCGTCCATGGACAGGCTCAATCGAAGCGAGCTATAACATATTCAATTTAGCCGTGTTGGGCTTTCTTTAGGGATTCTTATTTTCTCTATTTTACCCTTACAGCAAAATTTCACAATCCCTGGATATAAGCTGCTTTGGGCCTTTGGAAACGGCTTGGAACTCTGTTTGTCAAGCTCAAGAGAGTCTTGAAGTAGGGTGCTTACAAGATTTGATGATTGAAGAATTGCCTGCAAAATGAATGAGTCTCCCATAAATCCTGCATATATCCAGATTGCTTTTAACAAATCAGGGGTATTCTTTTTAATCCTAATGTCATTGCACAAGAGTCAACTGCCTCTACGACTACTGTTGCTCAACATGTGAACAAGAAATGTTCCACTTAACAGTCGTTGTCAGCAGAAACATTCTTATAAAATAGAGGGGGCAGATCATAAAAAATTTAAAAACTGGTAAAGCAAGAAAAACACACTGAAAGGTTGTTGGTGCGAAAGCCATTACAGAACCTGAAATTTTAAAAGCTGTAAAAGAACATGTCCAGTCAGAAAAGGCAAGCCAAACTTTCTATATAAAATTTCCCCCTAAAAACAAGATCAAAAGTAAGAAATAACGTCGCCTTTCCCTGGTTTTTCTGGTCTTAATAGGTATTAGGGTCTGTCAAAATCTTATGAACTTGATACTAGTGAAATACCAGAGTCTGACATATGCATTGTTTGTTTCCACTTCTACCCACAAAATGGGATAAAGTACCCATATCTAACTACATGTATTGTGAACTGGGGTAGATGTGATGTGTTCGATGGGTATGCTTGACACTTTGCTCGGGAGTTAGAGTTTTGAGACTTGAGGACACTTTCCTATACCCCAGTTATAAAAAATAATAGTTATGTGAGACTTCCAAATGTAACTAGTTAACTGTAAGTCACGGTGCATATCCATATCGGTACCCTCTTTGCGAAATCTACTGAAACGGTACCCTCTTCGCATATGCACAGGCCATTCTTTGCTGAAAACAAACCAGCGATGGATACTTATACAACTTATTTTCCTTCTACTGATGAATAGAGGTATGTCATGTGGTTAAGTAGTGTACCACGGAACACTAGAATGTTTTATTTATGTTATGTTTTATTCTTTGCTGAAAACAAACCAGCGATGGATACTTATACAACTTATTTTCCTTCTACTGATGAATAGAGGTATGTCATGTGGTATAGTAGTGTACCACGGAACACTAGAATGTTTTATTTATGTGTTGTTTTGTCATGTGCCAATTTTTCAATTGCTGCAAGTTCAAAATAAGCTTCATAAAATCGATATGTCACGCCTCGCTACCGCCTTGATATATATTTTCGGGCTGAAATGAACGAGTTACTTGATTTTATACGCACCATCATGTTACATGTGTTCATATATTTATCATCTTTTGACAAACTGCAGTAATTAGTCAAAAATGAATGTAAAATACATAAAAACATCCTACTTTCGGTTTTGCAGCGGTACGGGCTACCTCTCTCCGTTTGAATTTTTATGTCACAGGTTACCTCTCGCTCATTTTTAACGCACATGAATAATAGCGTTAATTGTTTTAAAATGGATTTAATGTTCAAAAGTATGGATTTGTTTCTTAAAAACTGTTTGATCAGTAATCAAATATGACCCACGAAAATACCCTTCGGAGAAAAGTGCTAGCTCTGCCTTAGAACTTGAAGGTATGTAAACGTATTTTTATATTGAAAGTAGCTGTTAAAATTTATTCTATTGTGTATGTAAATGAATGGTTTGTTTAAACCTTATTGCTTTTTGTTATTTTTTTTATTTATATCGGTTTCGTCAGCGACATTGTCCTCATACCCACGAAAATACAGACGCGTAGATATAAAAGATGTTAAACAACGGAAGAATCAAACCTGCTACCTCGCATACTAAGCTACCGTTTTTAACGTTAAGATATTAAGTGTATTTTATTTTGTCAATATTTTTAGTTGTTATATTAAGATATACACAAATCGTTGTTACAGTTTATGCTTATGTGCCCTAACCTAGAAAACAACAGGCGGAACTTAATTTAATGAAAGGGGGACAAAGGTTATAAAGCCTGCATATCACAGATAAGAGGTCAAAAGACAAACTTAAAAAGCAGGCCCCATATCTTAAAAGTAATCATACAATATTCAAGTAGGAATACTGGAAGCACCCAAGTTGAAAAGGATCAAATGGAAGAAGCTTCAATTACCACAAACTTATACCTATATCATTCAGAATATATCACGCATAGTGTTGTTAACATAGCTTTGCCGATTTTTTGTGTGGCCTAAATATGAATTTTTGATTCCTTATATTTCCTTAAAAATATATACCTTAAAAGCATATTTCTCGATTCAAAGACAATTACTGTACTAAAATAATACAAATTTCCACCACAATAATGACGTTATTCCGCAGTTATACTCATCTTTTATGTAACAACGGCGCTGATAAACTTGTTCGGGTAACAATTAACTTTTAACTGCTTACAAAACACTCGCTCAAACCATAAGAAAAGAGTTGAAATATTCAAATGACACTTGCAACAGGAAACACGCTCAATGCCTACTTACTTAAAACAATTAAACAATACATGTCGCGACTGTTATATGAATCAGAAAAAAAACATTTCAATATAAATAGAATAAGGAAGATATCACATCATGTGGCTATCATTGTATCATAAGACACTGAAACTAAGAGGATATAAGTAGAGTCAATTGTAATGTGTTTTTGTAAGACACTTAAAGTTGTTGAAATTCAGTCCTGCTTTATATGAAATTAAGGAAAACACCGAAATATTTGTGTCGTGTTCTTTAACTGCTGTTAAACTGTTTTAGTCACAGGTAACTCTGAGTATACGACATCATTAATTGTTCAAAGAAGCTGGAAATGGATGAATATCAGGTAATTATCGCATGGTTTGGGACTTTTTCTTTGTTCTTACTAACCCTTTATAGTCAGTACACTTTCAATGAGCATTCGAAAACTGTATTGATGTATAACAGTACAGTTTTTTCATTGATTCATATAGGCAATTTTTTTTTTAAAAAACTCAACTAACATATAAAAATTGAGTCTTTTTGCACCTTGTTTATATCAGTGTAGGTATGTAACAGACGATCCAATGAGTAAGGGGTACCGGATATTCTCAGAAGCAAACGAAAGTAAAAAAATAACAAAAAATTATAACAATAATGATAAATATAACCAAAGATAATTAATGAAATGAAACTATTTTCATCTTTTCGACGGATAAAATTAAAAGATTAATCCGCTGAATAAATTATTACCACTGAAAAAGTCCTTAAAATCTTGAATCATAACTACTTTATCCACAAATTAACAGTTTACAAGCCGTCTCTAACATTGGACGTCACTAAATTTTCAAGGGTTGTATATGTTGTTTATTCTACTATTTTTGGCGACAGCGAAAGTATCTTCAAACAATTGCCTGATTATATAATAATATATATAACTGTAAAGTAGTTGACGACAGCATAAGCTGGTATTGGTTCATTTTATCATGGGATTCCATTTGAAACAGAAGTGAAAAGGTACATGAATGAGAAGTGTATTTTTTTTAAATTTTATTTGATTTATTTATTTACTTATTTTTTTTAAATATGAAATTGCTATAAAACAGGTATTATATGTGAAACTCGTAGGTAACTGGGGTATAACACTGCCTGGGCGACATCTCGGGGAAAAAAATGCGTCTCGGCCTTACGGCCTCGCCATTTGTTAGCAGAAACATCACTCGATGTCACCCCAGTCAGTGTTATATCCTCGTAACTAACTCTTTTTATATACTTTAACTATTACATACTGTCTGAAAATTGAGTGATTCTGGCTAAATGGACTAAGTTGCAGCCACATGTATAAACGTGTTGAATGACCGCCATAAAATATAATATTGAATCCATGCTAATTTTCATAATGATTGTGAAAATGTATTTAAAAGTAAAATAATGTGAAGTAAACAGAGAAAATAATTTACACATTGCATATGGCTGTTAAAATCAACGTAAATTACAAAAAAAGTCAAAATATGTAAAATAGCCACTACTGAATAAGTTTTTTTTTTCATGTGAAATACTATACAAGTTTATCGCATGGTTTCGATTTTTTTCTTTGTTCTTACTAACCAATTGTACTCAGTACAGTTTGACCATTTGAAATTTGTATTGCATATAATAGCAGTACAGTTTTTCCATTGATTCGGCGTTCTCATGGCGTCCAAAGAAAAAAACCGATCGCAAACATCGCCTTAGCATTGCAGTGGCATTGCATAGAACGCCGAACGACGGCGTCATGCTGTGTACATAACCTTTTAAGTCACATTTATTTTCTGTTCTTTATATTAATGGTAGCATGATCCACAATTAAGACCACCCACTTATCTACTTTAAAGACCACGAATTTCAGTCCCAATGCATTGTTTTATTTATCTAACCAGACATTAGAGACCACTGCTATTTCAGTCAATACCTTTTCAGATCATAAATTTGTCGTAATTAATTTGCTTGAATTCTCTACTAAAGCATGACGCTTGATGACATAAGGTGTTAAAACTGTTATGATTGGAAAATTGTATAAAGGTGAAAAAATAAACTTCAGAGTGGTTTAATAATACTTTCTGCACATTTATTTTGTAAAGAACTAATTTCTTAATTTATATTTGAATTATGAGCATAAAACAAGACCTATGAAAATTTAATCTTTGATCTTAAATATCTTCAGACTTACGTTGTAATTAGGATTTAATATTATAAGATCAGTTTAAAGTTATATTTGGAAGTTATAATGTTTATGCAAAAATATTCAAAAATAGAGTGGCCATGAAATATATATACCTTGATAATCAAGCCACAATTAAGACCATCCGCAATGAAGACCACCTTAGTCCAATCCCTTTGATGGTCTTAATAGAGGGTTTTTACCGTAAATATGAAACCTGTTTGCAAGTGAATGTCCTTTTAATTATGGGTGATGAACGGCAGCAAGCTGGAATATGGCTTGCTTGCCCGCAGGTGCAGCAGGTACACGACTATTCAGAATGAGTAATCGCTGGTATATGAAGCACGATTTCAGCGCAGTGTGAGCGCCGTGAGAGCGTCATGTGAGCGCCATGAAAGCGCTGTGGAAGCGCAAAGAATACAGTAGAAGCACAGTCCGAACGCAGACAATCGCCAATTAAAACGCCATAAAAACGCATTATAACGCCGTGGAAGCTCCGGAGCAATGACATGATCACCGTGAGGACGACATGAGTACGCCGTGAAATCTCCATGTCATCAAAAATATCAGATATTTTCTGGCGATCTCTAAAATACGCCAAAACGTGCCGTAACTTAGCACAAAATCAGACTTGCAGTAACAAAATTTATCATAAGAACTCTAGGACATCTTCAGATTTATCTGAGGATCTCGTGCCTTTTGAAAAATTTATAATAAATCTATTAGCCTGGGCTTTACTTTTGCAACTTTCCATTATAATTAGGTAGAAAGAAGATCACAAATTAAGCGGCCAATATGTACGAATGAGCCAGCAGTAATTTTGAATTTTTGCTCAAAACTATCAGATTTTAAACAAGAGGTGACGAAAAATGGACTTTTGAGCTATTTCTGACACAAAATACAATTTGTAAGGCAAACTTAATCATCAAAGTTTAATTAAGCACCTAAACTCCCCATTTAAAGATAAATAATACTATTTTATTACGTGTGCTTTTCCAGTATACAATGAAATTTTACGACGAAAACCGAAACAATATGCAGAAACCCCGTCCCAGTTATCATAATAACTCCTCATGTTATCAAAAGAATTCCATTCTTCGTGTAACAGTTCCTCTCCCATGATAAGAAAAGTTGTCCAGACAAATTAAAAGAAATCATTAAAGGACCATGACTATAACAAAAAGCACTGAACCAAAAACCGAAGATGATACGCACAACTTAGCTTGGTATACATCCGTTCTATAAAGTTTAGATAAAATGGTTTTAGTAAAATGGATTACGCACCTATAACACTTTAACACGACAGTCGCGATGTAATTTCAACTCTCATAGTAGTGATACTAGTATATATTCCTATTTTGTTTTGTAAAAAATAATCTCCAAATAGAGATTTTTAGCTTGAGCCGATACCGACATACCAAGACGGAGACGGCTATTTTAAGGGGGCGTTTCAAATATTTTTTTGATAAGCCGAATGTAATGATTGCATTCATTCCTATTAAAAAACCGTTCAGAAGTGTTTTCTGAATATTTAATTTGTTTCATCAGAAGATTTCTCGACACCAAGCTGGCGGATCAACTTGGAACTTTGTTTTTCATTAAATCGTTGTATATTAATTGTTTTTCCCTAATAATGTCAGTAAGCGGACTCTTTCTTCTTCTCCGTCTCTGTGTGTCTTGGGTTGTAAGGTCATCATCCCCTTGTGACGATGAAAGTCCATTTGAAATGCTTTCCCTCAAATGTTGTTCCTGGTCGATTATTCTGGTGTTATGACTGACCTCGTGTTCTCTCGTGTCGACCCCGCATTCCGAAGATTGCGCGCAATGATATTTATTGCCACTCCTCTACAAGCTAACCGAAACGTAAAGCATGATATTAAAAGTTGTTTATTTCGCATGATTTGTATGTACTAAGATAACAAAAAGTAAAAGGGTAAACCGACCAGAGAAGCAGAATATGAATTATAGTGCTACAACTACAAATTTTATGTTTTTGTGTCTGTTGATTTTGTTTTACCTTTACATTTTACATTGGATATATATTATAGAAAAACATTTGTGTAACATTGCCCACGTGAATTCTGTGCGGGAAAGAAAGTTTAATATGAATGAAAAATTATGCTATTACGGTACAAAAAGATAAAACATGTAGTAGTTTATGAAATATGGATAACGTATTTCAACACAACTTTTTATTTTACATCAAAATAAATGTTACAAAAAACAAGGCATACATTTCTTTTATTTTGGGTAACAATGGACAATGAATCAATCAAAACAATTAGTAACTTTCCACCGGTTTTTGTTAAGGCTCCCCCGACATCACCTATTACTTTTGACTTATTTGCATGTTTTAAAACTCATTCGACAAGAGCCTTACCTGATAATAAATATAAGTTAAAGACTTTTTGGAATCGTTAAAAACATTTATAGTGGCAGAAATGTGTTTTCTTTCATTCTTTTATATTTTCCAATAGGTTCTTTCAATTGAACTGGAAAACCGCCGAGGCATTTCAGATCTGTTAGAAAACTCTTCGTATTTCATCACACAAGCCTCATAAACTTTTTGCAAGAAACAGAGTTCTTCTTGTGCTTATGTAGTTTCGAACATACCAGAAGATTATGATGTTGTTGAGGTTGTTCAACATATCAGTGCAAAGTGCGACTTTGCTATGGAAATAAGGTTGCTTATCCCGATTTTCTATCTTCGTCTAAAACATTTGTTGTTTGACCACCAGGTCGTGAGTGGTTAGCCATGAGAGGCACCTGGAACAGAATTCCAATAGCCGTGATAGCAATTGATGGAACTTCTCATGAAGTCAATAGCCCTATGAATAGAACACAAGAACAGAATAGTAAAATACTATGTATGAGTTGAACACACTATAGCATAGATTAACCGTTGCAGATCTAATGTATGGATACATAAAAAGAATGCTCTTCTAAAAACTGTATATTTTTGTACTGATCTTACTACTCATAAAAATGTTTAATTTGATAATAAATATTTTGAGATAACCCCCGAATATTTTACCAGTTGTCCGTCTCCGGCTATCGTTATCCGTAGAAGCTGACAATCTCTAAATTTGGCAATGTGACGTTTTACTTAACGAGGTCGATTCAAACTGTAAGAATCTTACACCGGCTGCCGGTACAGACCAGAATATCTAGCTCGAGGATAACTGTTTACGGCGGTAACTCGGCTCTCCGCTTAACAGCTACCGATAAAAGATATTCCATCTGTAATGAAAGCCTGTGTATGATTATTTTCTTGTTTATTACTTTAATCCTATTTCGGAAAGAAATTACGAAAACATATATTTCAATTTAGCTCTTTTTCTTACAGAAGCGTATGAAATTACAACTTAATCCATAACGGCAAAATGACGTCATACTCAGAATGCAAAAATTATTCATAAAATGCGCGTGGAAATCAGGTCATTTAAAACACGCAACTTGTTTTATACGCAGGTGTATATCACCTATTAATCCATAAAAATTACTGAACATACCGTCAACGTAACTTCAATAACACACTTATTTTAACCTCAAGGACTCAACTATATCGAGATTTCTTTCTTCCCTCTGTCATCCGTGACTGGAACAATCTATCCGATGTAATTAATTCAAGTACAACCGTAGAAAGCAAAATTGAATGACCAGCTTCAAGCCCCCCCCCCCCCTTTATTTTATCTCACAGGTGATAAAAAAGCACATGTTATTCACAATCGTTTACGTCTAGGCTGTAGTTCTATAAATCATGATCTTTTTCGCAAATCGTTCCTGTGGTAGTGTTGAAACTACAAATCATTATCTTCTTTCTTGTCCAAACTTCCAAGTTCAAAGAAGAAATTAAACGGTGCACATCCTAGTGATTGCGCATGTCACAGAACGACTTCATAAGCATGATTGATACTTCATATTAAGCTAATTGTTTTATCAGTAGCAATACACTGGGACTCTTTTATCACTTTATATGTCAATCTATACGAGTATCTTAAAACATTACCAGTTATTTTGGACGAGTCAGCCGTCATCGTTTCCAATCGACTGAGGAAATAAGTTAATATAAGTCTCCATTTCATATAAGAAGAACTGTTTTCAAATCTTTCGAATTTAGTTAAGTCGTAAGGTCTTTAGCATTCTCTTCATTTATATCTTCAGTCATACATGATTTTTGTAAAACAACGTCTTCTTGTTGAAATGTATATCTATCTTTGAAAGTTTGTAAATAAATATTGTTTAATCTAAGGGCCATAAGTCAGCCAAAAATATTTCATCCGAAAAACCGTGTAATGTACGAAAGTACTTGAGCTATGGAACGACGCTGAAAGTTTCATTGAAATTGCATTAGTGGTATAAGAGAAGAAAAGTGGTCCGGACAAACTTTAAAAATAAAAGTCATTTAAGGGCCATTGCTCTGACAAAAATCATTGAACCGGATACCGTTACTAGACAGCTAGACTTTGTACTGTAATTTCTGTAAAGTTTGGTTGAAATTTTACCAGAACTTTTTGAGGAGAAGTCCGGACAAGTTCACATAATGCATCCCAGACAATTTCCAGCCATACAAGATTGAGTAATGAAAAGAACATTAAACGAGGAAAGAAACAGAAACTCAGTATGTATGGCACTGTATACCCGTTAATATAAGCAATATCACTCAAAATATTTCTGCTTTAAGTATGAAAGTCCCTGGGATAGTTACTTGTAGGCATTTCTTTTTTCCTTATCTCCTATATTCTTGCAACCAGGTATTTCTACCAAGTCACATAATTATGATAAAATATTGTGATTATCAGTTATTGATATTGTCATAATGGTACTAATCATGCTTTTTTAACATAATGGAAGTAATGATCAAAACATTATGATGATGTTTAACTTATTAGCATATAATGGAACATAAAATCGTGAAAATTTGAATTTTAAACATCCACAGATGTGTGCAAACGGCGATTATCATGAAATCTTCAATACAGAAAGCATGTACCCAATACATTTAACATGCGTGTAATCAGCACAGAGGAACTCAACGTTTGAGCGGTTAGTGGCGAATCTGAAAGTATGGGATTTAAACTGGTTGATAACCGTTAAACCCACTCTTAGCCCCTATATTATCCAAAATGACGAGAAGATATGAATTGAATTATTCTTTGAAAAGTGAAAGTTCAATAATTTCTATGTTGAAGCAAGGCAAATCATCTAAAAACGGCAATTATCATGCGTACATAAAATGTACCCTAATGACCGTTACAAAATAACTTGATGCCTATAAAAAGCAAGATCAACAAGACTATTCCGGCGAAACCAGAAAATTGTCCATCATAGGTTTTTCCACTTGGTTCGTCAAATGCAACAAAATGGGTAAGCGCTGTGCTCTTCAACATTAAACAGCAGATTTTTGCATCTGTTTCAGTTGAATCTGATTTAAGGGCAAAAATATTAACTAAATGATATATAGAATGTTTAATCTTTGAAGATAAACAGAAAGCAACGGGCACAACACGCAGCCACCAGAATTCAGTTGCACATGAAAATCAAAATGACATCAAATGTCAGTGTCGTACTAAATTAATGGCAAATATGAAGAAGAAAAAAAATTTGAACAATTAATCGAATGTTCAGACATAAGACATGTTCCAAGCCAACATTAAAGATAAATGTTAGATTTCAAACTTGATGTTGCACTTATTCATTATCCCTCATGTACAGACTCAATCAAACCGAGTCTGCAATTCTTATGTTATTTTGTTGTGATTAATGCTTCCGAGGGATCACTTTGTTTCCAGAATTTTGATAATAGTCAATGTATCATTCCCCTTTTTTAAACTTCTATTGTTAAGTTTATTCGTATAATTTCTTGTAATGAATCAAATTTGTACATTTTAGTAAGAGATGGTTAGTTAAAAAATGAATTAAACTTTAACCTTGATACAAAATAGATAACGATGACAAAAACCATGGACTATTCTGCCCCCCCCCCCCCCGGACATATTTGTGTATTCTTTTATAATATTTTTAATAGACATAGCTTACTATAAATACTAATGGAAACTAGTCCTTAACATAAAATGTGTCAATCTAGGAAATGATTTTTGTATTAATGAAGTGATATTTTGAAATTATATACAGAAATGGCGGCAATCTTGGAATGTCCCGTCCAGTGCTTATTATCACCCGCCGATGGAATCGGGAGGGGGAAATTGTTTTGGCGTTGTCCTTTCGTCCTTCCGTTCGTCCGAATTTCGTTTCCGCACTAGTTCTCTGCAACAACTGGTTGGAATCTAACGAAACTTCATGGGAATCATAAATATCAAGAGGAGATGCGCATATCTTCGGCTTGTTCCGGTCAGACCCTTTAAATAAGAGTTATTGCCCTTGATTAGTCATGCAGTATGCATATAGAGTGAAAATCGTTTCCGCGCTACTTCCCTGCAACTACTGGATGAAATTCAATGAAACTTTTTAGGAATCATCAATTTTGGCCCTTGATTTGTTATGCAGTATGCATATAGAACAATAATCTTTTCCGCGCTACTTTTGCAACAACTGGCTGGAATTCAACAAAACTTCATGGGGATCATCAATATCAAGAGGATATGCGCATATTGTTGGCTTGTTCCAGTCAGACACTTCAACTCAGAGTTATGGCCCTTGATTAGTTATGCAGTATGCACATATAGCAATAATTGTTTCCACGCTACTTCTCTGCAACTACTGGCTGGAATTCAATTGAACTGATGGGAACCATTAAAACCAAGCGGAGATGTGCATATTGTTGCCTTGTACAGACCAGATCCTTCATTACAGAGTTATGGCCCTTAATTAGATATGTAGTATGCATATAGAGCAATATTGCTATTTCTTTGCAACTGCTGTATTAATTTCAACAAAACTTTGTGGCAACCATGGATACAAAAAGGCAATTTTCATCTCATTGGCATGTCCAGATATTAATATTTAACACAGAGTTATTGATCTGTTATTGCCCTGAGTATTTATCATGTACAAAGAATATTACTGTTTATACCATGATAAATATATAAATAAAGCCTTGTGTCTTCAGTTGTTGTGTAAGTAATAACCAGTACTCGGCGGGGGATATAAATTCAACAAATTTGCTTGTTTATCTTCTTTTGCAAAAGAAGGTTTATTTAAACTGTTTTTGATTTGCTCTTTCACATTACCTTAAGTATTGTCGCAAAAATTGACTGTACTTAAAATGAAATACGAACTTACTTATACTGAGATAGTCTAAAGTGAACAACTGTAATAAGCTTATGCTTCATAGCATAGGTAGTAAAAGATCAAACAATTTGTTTAGATAAATAAATAAATGTATTAATTTAATTAAGTCAATCGAGATAATCCGAAGTGAAGATTTAGACAAACTATTACAGGATAAGCTAAATTTGTGTTGCAACGAAATGCTACGTTTACACTTTGTTTGTGATCGGTTAAGGTCGTTGACTTCAAGTCACTTGTCTCTCACTAATCTCTCACCGCTGTAGGTTCGAATACTTTCTTATTTTGGTAACATGTAATTTCTTCCAAAATGACTTGTATTCTAATTTTCTTATTAGATTCAATAGATTGAATACATTTAGATGTTTAATGATAATCAAGTGCAATGGATTTTTCACCGATGCCTTTGTTCAATGCAAAACTATGCCTCTTTAAAGTGCTTTATGTCGTATATTTAATTGTTGCCTCTATCCAAGATATTAAGTGTAAGTAAACATCAGATGGTTAAACTTTCATCTTTTATAACGAGATAAGAAAGTGTAAATAAAAATGTTTTGCAACATAGCAAGAAACTGAAAATAAGTCCCGAAGTGTTAAGCTGATTCTTGAAATTGTTTTATGTGCTAAAGACTCGCAAAATAATTTGTACAATTCCAAAGTAAATCGTCTTATTCAAAATCATTTAATCTTAAAAGTATATTCAAATATGAATTGTAAACACATATGGAGAGGAAAACAGCGAATCTCTAAATGAAGAGATATTATCGTTCGTTAAGCTCAGGAAAAGCCTAGAGCTCAAGCGAGAGTTTTTATCCAATTATGCTATTCTTGATAAGTTACCAAATCAGTTTAAAGCAAATTCACTGGTAACTTCCTCTTACAGGAGATACCAGCCATTATAGTAATACAGATTCATGTATTTAGGTAGGTAGGTAGATAGGTATATCTGGTTTTCTATTCATTTTTATCATTGATACTTATTCTTTAAGTGGTGATTTAATACTGTACAACGCGAAACTCAGGGCAGAAGGGAGATATGTTTAACTTTTATAGTTTCCCACGAACAGAAACTAGTCTTAAATCATCATTATCACTTTCTTTCTTTTGGGAAGTCAGGTTAATAGTCTTGAAATAACTCATTAGTTAATTAATAAATCAGATTTTTTTCAGACAATGATCACAAATCAAGTTTATTATGGTATTGTTTTCGCTGTACTCACAAGCCAAGCTTTTGCTAACAATATCTGTAACAACACTTACACTAACGGGATAGGAATACAGGTAAGATGAAATATCAATCACATTACATAAATAAGTTTTATTTTATAGACTGATTAATTTATTATTTTTGTTACGGTGTCTGCCATTTTATACATGAGTCAAGTGGTTTGAGCCTTTTTTGCGACTGGACCTTTATTTTCCGCGTAATAAGTGAGCGAGGTAGGATTGAGTGATAAGATCATATTCAAGTTCCAGCTTAGATAAATTCGATTAACCATCAGTAAATATACTTGTATCGTCCGACACAGTGCTACTACAGTAACACGGAAAACTATTTGAACGATTCAAGTGTAAATCTGCAATATTTTGAAGATTAGTATTTCTCATTTCTTGCCTTAATTAAAAACATGCATCCATTTTGCTTCAATATTTTAGTGTTTACCTTGTGAACCTGGTTACATAGCAATAGGCGACTGTCCTGGGAATATTACGCGTGCTAAATGTGAGGAGTGCAAGGATGGGACATATCAACCAGAATGTGTTACTTTCAACGAAACTGTTAGTTGTAGAAACTGTACAGTTTGTGATGTTTATAAAGAAAACTGTACAATATACAAAGATGCTGTTTGTGAGCTGAAACATGATACACGTGATAGTAGTGGTAATACATTTCATATTTTTAAAGCTTTGTCTGCTAAGTTGTTTTATGTCGAAACTACGGAAAAAGCAAAATCTTATTGTATTAAGTAAAATTATTAAACCTTATATCGTTTGTATATGTTTTTAACCAACATAACAATTCTAAAGTTTTGAATTATTGACGACTCAAAGAGGCGTTATATGTAGATAGTTACAATTAGTTACGTTGGGTTAAAATAACATTAACTTAGAGATTCTTGAAAATTAAATGACTGTTCTACGGAAAAATAACATTAACTTGGAGATCGAAATATCAAATTCAAGTTAATAATACAGGTTTGCTTTCAATGTATAATCTATAATTTTGTAATATCTTCAGAGCAAGGTCATACCATGTAGTTCAAAAGAACTTCGTCTCGTAGTAACTGTTATATTCTATTATCAAGTAGGGCGAATTCTGGGTTGAAAAAGTAATTCACAAAAGCATTTACTCGAAATATTCTTTACTTGTTGTCGTAAGTAAAATGAGTGATAACGTTTCTTATCATGAATCAGATAATAATTACAATTGAATAACATAACAGTTATGTATATTTTCTATTTAACAGATGACAGCGGTGCGCAATTATTCTTTGTGGTGGGGTTGATGTTTCTAACTGGATCCCTAATCCTTGTCATTATAATCGCTGTACTAGTTTGCTGTCTCAAAAGGTAATTGTATCATAAAATTATTTGTAAATTGGACAATTACAGAAATATAATTGTTTTAATTATAAGTTTATTGTATTATAGTAGTAAGTATTATGTCATTATATTAATTGGCCTTTTTAAATAGGAGTTTATAAATGCAAGTATTATTATTACAGTAATTAGCATTGTAATTGTTGTTAATGTCATTATTATCTGCAATGTAATTATTATAGTCATTACTTATATGATCATCCTTATCATTATATTCAATTATAATTATTAAAACTAACACAGCCAACATTTATTACTTAGGTCTCGGAAAGTTAGAAAATATTGGATAATGCAAAGCAAGTATGGTAAAGAAAACCTAATGGCTAATTGCAAAGTAACGCCTATAAGTTGGAAAACCTTGAGCTCTCCTAAAAGTCAGACAAGATCAGGTAAAATCAAAATTTACTAATATCTAAAAATGATTGCATTCTGTAGATACAATGTAATAATTATTCATACGCAATACACTGAGAATATTTATTAATAAATGCACCCTTTGTTCGTGCATTTACGTGTGCAGATGTAAAGCCCAAACCCGGTTTTTGTAGATTTTAATATACGCAAAAGTATCCGTCCGATTCGAAATTTTGTATTTTCTGGTGTGTTTTCATAAAGAACAATTGGTTTCGTAAAATGTCTTTAAAGCGCGAGTGAATTTTCATTGCTCAGTTTGTGTTAATTATGTTATTACCAGGACTGTCATAAAGCAGTCAGCTACTTTTCATGGCGCCCTGAATCATGGATAATTACAAAAGGGCAATATAATCACATACATAATTTATTTTATCAGATAATGCTTGTGTTATTCTCCGTTTATATGCCTCAGCGTTTGCAGGTTTTATTTAAGAATTAATGATCATCAAATAAAACATTAATGCGATTCAGAATGTAGTGACGAGAAATTCTTTATGGAGGTGAGGTCATTTACTTATTATACATTAATTGCAGATGGTAACCGTCAAGAACATTATAATCAAACAAACAAACGTTTTAGTGAGGATGTTGTGCAGAAAACAAGCATAAACGACTATAAAGGTAGTAACATTAATACTTCTAGATGTGTTATGAATCAACATTTTGTATCGTAGATCATAAAGTAAAAATTACTTTAGTTTATGGATAATATATGTGAGATAAATGTCCTTAATTAGTTAAATTGGCATTCGATTTTAAGGAATATCTACTAACACTACGAAGGGAATAAGTCATTGCTTATGACGATGATCACGCTCGCTGACTGAAATGAGAATGTACATGTTAGGTAAAGATAAATACCACATAGCTAACACCAAACACTTAATGTTATAAAAGAAGTTTATTTCATTAGTACATTTTAATTTAGAAAATGTAATTATTTTTGAAGTTTTAGAACATGAATAATATAAACATGCTTAAAGCAATGTATATGTTTTAACTGCTTTGAGAAAGAAACTCCTTTTCAGAAGTTTTTGGTAATAAACTACATTTTAGTTAAATGCCGTCTTTATTATAGATAAATCAAGTATACATAACGTTGATGGCAATGATTTAGCACCGAGATCAAACAAAAAAGAAAGGCACATTGCTGTGGTCAGACCAAATTTTGAATCAAAGAGCAATGGTATGTAAAATGTTTAGCTTTAGTAATGTTTATTTAGCTGTAAGGAGCATCTTTAAAGTAAGATTATTATTGTATAGACTAACATAAACTGTCCATGAAACAGTCTTTTTTACTTCAAAAACAAAACAAAATTAATCAAAAGAAGTCAAAACGAAATAAAATTATACGAAAATTTGTTATTTTAGATCAATATTGAATTGTAAAACATTCATTGATCATATAAATTAGAATAATAAAAACGAAACTCCAAAACTCGAACATCAAAATAAATCAATATAATTGAGTGCTTTGCTTGTTTTCCAAACCATATATAGTGTGATTTAAAAATACAGGAATTGTAAATTTGCTAGATTAAACTTAAACAGTCTCTTTCATTACTTTACCTTTCATTCTTTATATCACAGAAAGTTATTCAAACATAATGTTTCTCTTTTTCAAAAACATGATGCATAGTAAATTAATTAGGTCTGTTATTTCGTTTTGATATAATATGATGATTCGTGTTGTCTTTAAGACTGCAAAGAAGTTGAAAACTCAGATGACTTTTACAGCAAGAACAAGGAAAGTTCAGGTTTGCGGAGAACCCCGAGAATCCCCCAAGGGGAAAAGCCTTTTATAAATTAATAACGGGAATTTTTTTCTTTTTAAACGTTAAACATTAAATAAAATGTTGAAACTCAGGAACTAAATATTTCTTTTCAGACATTGTCCTTTGAATTCATATAATTATGAAATATTGCAAGTTAAGCACAACTAAATAAACTTATTATAGCATTGCAAAAGCGTATTGTGATTAGCTAAATCAATTAACATAAACTGTGTTACCATTAAACTATACCCCAAACCCCAAAGCAATTTAATGGCTTAAATATGAAAGGGAAAATAAAAACAAAAATGGTAACCCAAAAAGCAAATGATCAAATTTCCCCAAACCCCCAATTTTTTTATCTTATGCTGACCAAAAAGATTAAAAAATAATTTTAAAATGATAAAACGATTTACATGAGTATTATGATTTTAGTTTTTTTTTTAAAATTGAAAACTAAAATTCTATGTAAGATTCATTGGGTTAAGATTACCTCCCTTTTTATCCCCGAAAAACCTAACATTTGTTTTTGTTTCAAATTTATTTTCCCTTTATTGTTCTTTAAAACCCAAGTTACATACTAAACCTATAAGTATTTCTGAGTTCCCTTAGGGCTATTAATCAGTCAAAGTCAATGTCAGGGAAAGTGACCTCGAATTATGGTCTCGAAAACATGAATTTTGTCAGCAAAAGTGATTAAAGCATATTAAAGACTATATGATTCCGAAGACATGTATTTAGTTTCAAGTGAATTCCTTCAGAACAAATGGTCACCAATCGTCAATTATATTACATGTTATACATGAAAAACTTTAAGCGGGAAGTGGCTTCTTTTTCATAATGAGCAACAAAGCTGTCGAAAACCATGCTGGAGTTAAAAGCTTTGGATCTCCTTTAACGGAGGCTGTAAAGTTACAAACAAATATTTTAGGTGGTTAATGAAATATAATGTTATACAAGATGTTGCACTCAAATCTTTAATAAAAGTGGAATGCCAACGCGGACACTGACACCAAAACAAGTGGGATAGCAACACTTTTCTTAGAAAAGTTGAGCTAAAATTCTCATCAGGCTTCAGCATTTTTTAACAAGTGACATGACACCTTGGAATCTTCTAAATTTTCTTTGTTTCATTTTTCGTCACACATAATATTTTGTTATGAGAAAGTTATATTTTCCTAAGAATCAGGGGCATTTAGCTCAAAATGAAGAAACATTTAAAACAAATGTGGCGGAACTTTCTACACATAAATATTAGACTATGAAATAGGGTTAGATCAGTAAGGGGATAACAGTCTTACAATCTTATTATCACATCATTGAACGCAATCACATGAATAAATGATATGTTTTGCCATTAAAATGTTTAATTTGACACATATCTCAGTCTTATTGTATAAAAGTAATTGAATATCTTAGTTAACAACTTGTACGGACCATATCTGTCTTGAAAATAGAAGTGTAAGCAGAATTCATGATGCCGAGAGAAAAAAAATGTTGATGTTGTACGTTCGTTTTTGTGAAATGCCATTCAACTGTTTAGAATTATATATTTATTAAATGAAAGAAATAAATAATACTATATTTCATGCTTTTATTACTTGTATGGATCGCATTTTTATTTCAAAAAGGGGTGTTTGGTCACTCAGTTGTTTTCATTCGATTCATAATAGTTTATACATATTTTATAGTAGTAGTATCAAGTAAAGTACTGTCTTGGAAACCCAATCTAAGGATCGTATACTACGACTTCATTGTCTTATAGCCCGGATAAAGTGCTCTCTTTTAGCTTTTTGTTGACAATATTTGTGTTATGTAGCCAATTTCCGAAAGCCTACTGTTTACATAAATATTACCGGAAGTACCTGGAAGTAACTTGGTCGCACGATTTACCTCAGCACACACTTTAACACATTTAACACTACGTTTTGTTATTCGTTTTAATGCTTGGACACATGCATTATCGTTATCACACTATTTTGTAAATGAAGGAAATCGAATTTAATCACAATCATAGTATATCAATATCAAACATATTTTACACGAAACATTGTGGTTTAGATTTTTTAACCTGGAAATCGATGAACAAGGTCAGAATTTTTTGTTTTGTTTGTTTTGGGGTTTGCGTCACATCGACACATTATAGGTCAAATCGCGACGTTCCAGCTTTACTGGTGGAGGAAGACCTCAGGTGCACTTCCGTGCATTATTTCAGGCACGAACGGGCACCTGAGTAGAACCACCGACGTTCCGTAAGCTACTATGCCTTATAAGCTAATTGATAAAAATAGTGCTCCTTAGCGGAAGAATAGTTATCTTGAAAATTATTTCAATCAATCCAAAACAGATATTGTAGCATATATTTTCCACATAAAAGTTATTTCCGAATGTTTTACCTCATGTTTTATTGCTTCATACTCGCCTTAGGGTGCGTCCTTCGCAAAAAGATACCCCTCTTACACTGGCGAAGATATCTACCGCATAATTTTTGTGCATTATTTGATTAAATCTTCTAATTTTGCTTGGTTGGTTTTCAATCTTAGGTGTTACTATAAAACACTAACAATATTAACCAAAGAGGGTAGTATACAAACACAATTTGGCCAATGACATTAAAAACCTGCATTGGCTTTGAAGTTGCAGTCACAGGTTTTGTACATGACACAACGTCTGTCTGAGATAAAAACATATGCCAAAGAGATTGTCAACCAATCAAGTTATCGAAGAGTTATAAGGCAAACTCAATCTTAATGTTTACCCCCATATAATGACCTTGACCTTAAATATGAGATATGAGTCTTGAATGCGACACATATGGCGAAGACATCTGCATAAAATTATAAAAAAATAAAAAAATATAATATGTATAAACCAAAGAAGATAGTTGACAAGCACACTTTGACTATTGACCCCTAAGTCCAACATTGTCTTCAAAAGTGCAAACATAGGTTTAGCGCATAAACACCACCTGAATAAGATAATGTCGGTGCCAAACATATTTACTGTCCATCAAGTAATGACTTAATGATAAGGTAAACAAGATTTGACTTTTGAATCAAATAATGAGGTTGGCATTGACAGCTGTGAAGACATAATCCAAATATTTCGACAATCGATCAAGCAATGGCAAAGTTATAAGCCGTACAGGATTTTAATTTTGACCTCCAAGTATGACATTGACATTGAAGGTGTGGACATGCGTCTCGCACACAACACATTTTTTACTTATGGTGTTCATGTGAAAATTCCACCATGCATGCAGGACAACAATTCAGATGCAGATTAACTAAATTATAGAAAGCTAATATTTAAACTCTAATCCCTTGCTGTAAGCTTTACCTTTTAGCTAGAGGACTCGGTCTTCCGCTTGACCTGTTGTTCCTTTATGATAATCAAGTATACCAATTGAAACTGAAAACCCATTATGCATGGGCCGGATATACACATTAACCCCAATTGAATCTATATAAAATACACTGCAAGTTCAAAATCCTGCCGTGACTTTGACCTTTAAAGCATGGGACCTAGGTCTTAGGCGCGACAGATTGGTTGTCATGTATTTCAACATATTTTGAATTCCTATCATGCATTCAGGAGTTATGGCACACATACACACACATACACACACGCGCGCACCCACACACGCGCACACGCACATCCACACGCGCGCACGCGCTAGGACTAGGGTTACACTAAATGCCGTCGCCAATAAAGGAGTCCGCTTAGGCCCAAAAGCCTAAAACATAAAACTTGAATGCCTGACATAAATCAGCGTAGGCACTTAAAACAGAAATACATGTATATATATATATATATATATATATATATATATATATATATATATATATATATATATATATATATATATAT
The DNA here is from genome assembly GCF_026571515.1 of Ruditapes philippinarum. Taxonomy (NCBI): domain Eukaryota; kingdom Metazoa; phylum Mollusca; class Bivalvia; order Venerida; family Veneridae; genus Ruditapes; species Ruditapes philippinarum. Next base: position 6,772 of record NW_026867134.1, on the reverse strand, counting down.
ATATTATCTTTTGCATGTACAAGTACATATATATATATATATATATATATATATATATATATATATATATTATATATATATATATATATATATATATATATATATATATATATATATGTACTTGTACATGCAAAAGATAATTCAGAAAATCTGCACATAAGTTTCTGGGCTTTAGATCTACATCATTAATTTTGAAAAATTATTTCGAGTCGTCTCGTCATGTCAAAAAAACTCCAGTGGATCTCTTTAATAAAAAGGAACTGTACTTCTACGGTCTACATGTCTTTATGAAGAAAACAGGGTGGCGTTTTTATAACTTAGTCAAACGACATATTGTATTAACCAATTTCTCAAGAGCTTTTATTCACACATTTAAGACTTTCTACTTGCAGCACAATGTAGAAAAGACTGAAAATTCTCAACAAATGTTGCAATATGTAATTTAATATAATAATGAGATTATGAACATGCTAGCAATTTGTAAATATCTTTTTTATAGTTCTATATTTTTAACGAATTTGTGTTCTCCATCAAGCGAGAACTTACGGTAGAATAATTATTTTTGATTGCTGTTGTTCATTGCTACCCTAATGTTTCTTGAATGATGTAAAATTAAACTTTTATTTTACTTGTTTACTTTATGATCATCAATTTTATCAATTAATTCTATCAATAGAAAAGTGCAAACGAATACATGACCTCTTTTTTCATTCATGCGGTAAACACAACAACAGAAATCAATATATGATATCTTATTTATATTTTTAAAAGGGCTGGTTACATAACGTTTTATTTATATGCTTTCAGTGAGAAAATAAAATAAAAATCTATATATTTTTTTTGTTTCCAGTTCTGAATGGAGCAGAGGGCTCAGAAAGCAAACGACCAAAAAACCAGCTAGGTCACGGAATAAAGGACCAATCATTATCTCTCAGGGATAGAGATGTTATTAAGGGTTTAAGAAACAACAATTTTTATCAATCATTTGTTGCTGTATACACAGTTCTTTATTTTAGAATGAATTTTTATTCAATACTTGCTAAATGCGACATAAAATGATTACGATTCTTGCAAAAATATGTAGATTGTAAGTCCGGTAAGACTGTTTTTTGGCATATAAAGCCGATGTTTTGTACGCAAAGATCAGGGTTAAGATCACAATAAAACTTGAATATATAATTTTAGAAAGCGCATTGATAGCCGTATCCAGTATATCAGTTCCTTCTGTTGTTCCTTTTGAATGTAAGTCATGTCCATACTGTAATAGAGTTTAAAATAATTTGCCTTAAATTTGGAGCACTTCTAAACCATATTCGATTAGAGACAACATGTAAGTAACTTAAAGCTGAAGATCACGCTTTTCCTTCATTGATAATATTTCAAAAAAGTATTTTGATGTCCATGTCCTGTCATCAGTTCCACCATTCATTGATGGAATGAGAAATAACCAGGCATTAATTTGTGGCGCATAGATATGACTTGTCATGCTTAAATGCCAAGTCGTCAGTTAAAGATGTCAATTTAATACAGGCTTATGAAATTGACATCGATGTTTGTATATGGTCATATCGTTTTCATTGATTTGTGGATGTTTTTTGATAAATGGGCATATTGGGCATATAAGAAAGTGTTTCTTTACTTTTGTAAAAATATTTTAAATGTTACTATGCCGTCAATATGAGTCAAAAGTCATGATTCATTTACTGGACCCCGCTTCGGAAACAATCGTCCGTTTAAACGATAATTTCTTGTTTAATATTATAACGACTGAGGGCTTTTTGAGAAATAAAATAATACATTTGTAAGTGAAACACAAAGTATCAGAAGAAATTGAGATTAATTGCACTATACGTATACTCAATTATAATTAAATTCGCGACAAAACCAAAGTAAAAATTCATCATAGCTTTCTAACTTAATCGAATTATAAGATGTGTACTTTTATGAAATTTACTTTATTTAAATTCTATTTAGTTTTTTTTTAATTTTCAGGTACTCCTCCTGAATTTCAAACTGACTGGACAAAAGTTTTCTTACAGTTATCAAGATCGTTTTCTGCAACACGCTGGAAATTTTTTGCATTGGAATTACTAAGTAAATCTTTAGTTTATTTTAAAATTCGCCTTGACTAAATTACACGCTTAAGTAATCTGTATAATACCATTTATATGAAACAATCAAATCTGGCTTGTTTCTCTCTACCATTTTATTGTTTTGTGGAGAATTGTTAAAAAAATCATTTTTCTTTAAAAGGGGACTAAATAATAAAAGATTCTTCGATTATGTCATGAAGCAGTCATATTTTTATAATGTTGAGTAATAAAACTATGTGCTGCATAATATGTTACATTTTGCTTTAGGCAATTGTCAGGAGATGGTTAGAAGCGTTGATGATACAGTTAATGAAATTGAGCTAGAAGCAAGGAATCAGCATACAGAAGGTTGGGTCTTTTATGCGTATTTTAAGGTATTCAATAAATGGCTTAACAATCTTGGAAGTACAAGTGCAACCTTTGAACATATCAAAGATGCTGCTACTCATGCCTTGGATTCAGGAGAGGATAAAAAACTGGTTGATATTATTAAAAGGTTTGGTTTTAATTTTATACTCCCGAAAAAACATTCAGCGTATAGTGTTAGGCACCTGGTCGCCCGTCCGTAAGATAATAGTTTCCGTGTCCGGTCTGTGTCTTTTGGACCGATGGAAGGATATTGAAACAACTTGGCAGAAATGGTTTGACTTTTCTCAGGTCCAGGTCACTTTTTTCATTGTGTATGAATTTCATAATTTCGTGTCTGCTTTGTATTTCTAGAACCAATAGAAAGAAAGTAAAGAAGTTAAAACTTTTGGCAGAATTATGACTTATAATAAGTCGCTGTTCAGAACACAGGTAAAGTGTTCTTGCTATCGAAATTGGTCCCGTCTTACTTATTTACTTGAATTATATAGACTTATACAGGAAAACAAATTTCACGTTTCATTATGTGAAACTACAAAATCTAGAGCGAAGATATTTAGCATGTAACATTACCTTAGTGAGTTTTACACAACTAATATGAACCCTTCCTCATACTTCAATATTGACACCCGCCCTTGGGGATTACTGAATTTTAACAAACCTATATAGGAAAAGCATCTGAGACTAATTTTATGAAACTACGATGCCAAGAGCTTAAATATTTGGCATGTAACATCACTTTGTGGACGACAAAATAACTGGAATTAATCATGCCCTTTTGGTCAATATCAGCCCTGCACCCGGGGCATATAGTTAATATATTTTTTGAAGGAAAATGCATTTAAGTCTAATTTTGTGAAACCACAATGCCAAAAGCTAAAATATTTAGCATGTCACATTACTTAATGAATGTCTGCTCATTTATTTATATATAAATCATGCACCTGGTGTCAACATTTGCCCGTCCCTCAGTCACTTGATTATAGAATCTCACATTTATTATTAATGTTTTATTGTGTGCAACTTCAAAGCTCACAGCTTAGTTATTTGGTGTAGCAACATTTGTATTTTTCTACAAAAGTTTTATTAATTATGGCCCTCAAGTCAAAATTGGCGCTGCTCCGGGATTCACTTTCCTGATGTAGTATAAAGTAAAGGAAAACACATCTTAGACTTTGGGGGTAAATGCTATGCCTCTAATTTTGTCATATAGCGTTTTCAACTATACCTCTTAAAAGTATTTTAAATCATGTACTCAGGATTAAAAAGTTTCCCGATTGGGTCTCTTTCCCAATTGAAAGATTATTTTGTTTACTCAGACAAATTTACATTCGGGCGTATATTGCCCCGCATTGATGGTGCTCTTGTTTATCATGTTTAAAATATATAATTTAATGTTTAAATACATGCCATCAGATCCGAAAAATGGTTAGAATTTATATATGTATGGAATAAAGATCAGGTAGGATGATTAAACGAGTGTATGTTTCATAATAAATTTATTGAATGAGTTGAATGGAATTAAAATATGCGTATTTATGGCGTGGATAATATATCATTATCACATTCAAGTGAGGGAAATGCTCAACCTAGACACTGCCTCGGTTGACATTGTGTTGTCGAGGCTGAAGATTGTGGAATGTAGTATTTATATAATCATACAGAACAATTAAAAATTATGATAAATATCTCGAACATAAGACATGTACATCATTAGTTTAACCCGGAACCGATCGTTTTGTGAAGCTAGAGGACCTAAATGTGACGTTGCAATATGCCATTCCGGAGTTTAACCCTCCGACGTCAAGGCTATTTAGTAAATAAACAACGCAGGTTGTGACATTTTTGTATTCAACGAGATCAATAAATTTATTAGTATTTGTCGCATACTTAACATAATCAGAACCGTTCATTCGTGCGCTTATGTTGTAACACTAAACTTTAGTGTGATTTTACTTTATTTTTGTATAACGCATATGACATCATGATAAAATATACATAATCATGCTAATCCAATTTTACTGAATCGCAAATAGTTAGCAGATCAATATAATGATAATTTGTTCTTTTGAAATGGATTTTTAACTGATGTTTTACCGATAATGTCAATCACTAGATATATATTTTTATTCAGACTCCTTGAAATATCTTATTATTTGACTGTTGTTGTCAATGATCTTCAAGTCAAAGATAAATGATTGTTTTTAAATAAAATGTTTTACACATAACGACATGTAATCAATTATAACATCGCCATTCTAGCCGAGTAATAATGAACTTCTGAGACAGTATTGAATCATTCCTTTAAACTGGTCAGATTTTAAATTCATAAGGATAAAGTTAAGTCAAGCTTTGAATGTGCATTTATTCCTTTCTATTTATTTTTCTTTTAAGGAACCCCCCAATGAAAGTGACAACGCCAATGCCTTTAGTCCCTTACAACTTTAACGAAACATTTGGGAACAACACTGCACATTCTCAACAGTATATGGCATTACATGATGATGAAGGACCAGAGAATTCTAATTTTGCGAGAAAATTATATGTCAGATCAAGACAAACACATAAGTTTCAAGTGGCCCATTGCTCCTACTGTTCTAGGTATACTACAAACGAAGTATCAAATCTTCAGGAAACATCAGTTCAGTTAAACAAAACAAGTGTTGAAACTAATTGCAATAATAATGATAAAAATACTGTCAAACAAGAGCGAATTAAAAAACGAAAGAAAGATCAATCAAAATCAGAATCACAGCAACATAAACGAAGTATAACTGAACAGTATATAATTGAAAATGCAAAACAAAATTTGCTTTTAGATTCTATACCAATTCGTCAAAATGATTATGACATGTTTATGCATTTTGTTATAGACCTTATCTCGAACCAATGTCATGTTAGTAAAGAAGTAGTATTATCCATAACTTACGAATGCTTCTATAAAACTCAAGAAATAAATACAAATGAAAATGAAACTTTATATATCCTAAAGTGGGGAAGGACAAATCTTTGTATTGGACAAGAAGTATACGATGAATTAGCTGTTTACGGGAATATCGCACGACCAAAATTGCTGAAATATCTGGAGGAGAAGAGTATTGACTGTGATAACACCACGTTACTGTTCATAAAATTTGAACAAATTAAAGTATGCTTTGATTTCTTTTAATATTTTTATTTGAATACTTTGCTCGCTAAAAACTGTATAACAAAACAGATTTAAAAATTGTTTAGTCATTAGGTTCATTGCTTTTTAAAATTGTTTCATTTAATTGAATTATATTAACTTCTAGAGTTATATTTTGTTAAACCAAGTAATTTTTCTTAGACTTATTCACTGACCTGATAAAACATATCGGTGAGATTCTTTCATTTCCAAATCCAAAAATGTGCACAATGTAAAATACACATACTTTTCAGCATAAAGAAGATAAAAGCGTAAAAAATCATGCTGAAAAAGAAAATAATGCCGAGCAAAATTTCCAAGTTAATAGTCAAAATGGTCCTCCTATTGGATTATGCCCTGACGTGAACGAATCTGAGGAACCATTCAACATCAAAACAAGTCTCAAACAAAACTCTTTTGGTCAGGTTTTTGAGCCTGAAGAAAAAGTAGGGACAACATCGGTTGAACATGGACAGAAAGAATTAGATAACAAAGCAGAGAGAGAACAAGAAACAGTGAAAAATAACGGGAAAGATGAAAAAGATACAGACATAGAAAAGGAATTAGAAAGCATTAAAGAATCGTTTTTCCCGGATGGTGATGAAACATATGATTTACCGAATGCAGACAATGTAGCCTATATATTAAATAATTTTATGGATCAGGACTAAAACAACAGTCCTAAAGATAGCACGTGCCTATCTCAGTGGGGGGGGGATAAACTGTCTAAATATTCTAAATACTTGCTATATTTGCTATATAATACTTCACTGTTTAAATAAGTTGTAATAAGCACATTTCTTACAACTTTAAAGTACTCTATTTAACCCTGATGCTTATTGAAAATGTTTACGTAATTATCTTTGTTTTATATCAGAGGTTCATACACTGAATATATACCATAATTAATTAATATACTTTAGAATAGTTTACTTAAGAAAGAGACTTAAGACGGAGGAAACAATTTACTTAAAGAGGAAACAGTTAATGTAAGAAAGAGAAGAGAAAAAGTTTACTTAAGAAAGAGAAAACAGTTTTGTTAAGAAGGTGAAATTGTTTTCCATAAAAGGAGAACACATAATTGGACTATTCTTTCAAAACAACTATATTGGTTTATTAGTTAAGGTTTTATAAGCAAACATAAAAC
>NW_026867133.1:0-17660 GCF_026571515.1 Ruditapes philippinarum | reverse complement strand
GATGTGTGTACATTTTTCTCAAGCTTGATTTTCTTAAAATATTTTACATCATCTGGAGGCATGCAGCTTTAAGGCAATACTTACAATTCTAGCTTCTCTTAAAGCAAGCAGGGCTGTTTCGTGTTTCTTAATCAACTGTACAAGAGTTCTCTTGCGTTCTTTCAAAACTCTCTGCGTCTCAGAGGAAAATCTATATTGACAAAAACAAACAACAATGTTTACTTTTTTATCTTTATCAATTAAAATACTTTGAATGAGATTCATGAAATCAGTTGCAAGGCATATATGTATACTTTGAAAGCCTTTAATGTTATAATTTTGTTGTACATTTTGTACTATAAAATCAACAGGACTGAAATCAATTAAAGGCCCATTATGCCCCAGAAATGCATTGATTTTTATTTTTCAGAAACTTTTTATTTTCATGTTCTGTTTTAGTTTCTTACAGATTACTGATTGGCCATTTACCTGAACCAACTTTTGTCTATGTTGACTCTTGGTATATAGTACGTACAGTTATAGTAAGTTTAGATTTTGCTACTTTCATAAACATAATTTCACATTCAATGCCATTTCTTTAAGTTGATAACCATCTAACATGCTCTTAAACCATTATCTAAAACATTATAACTTTCCAAAGAAGGAAAAAAATATTCATTTCTGAGGCATAATGTGCCTTTAAGGTCAAAGATTTCGAATCTTATATAATCATTGTAAAAATGGAATCATTGTATCATTAACTGCGAGTCTGCACTTATACATGCACATAATTCAACTTGTATTATTAATTGCGAGCACAAACACAGATTACTTCCGATCACTGGATCATTTATTGCAAGTTTATCTAATAGAACTTGTATATGTTTTTGCGAGAACATGAAATAGATTACCCAATGTTATTATATTATTGTAAAGACATATAAAATCTTACAGAGTATCAAAATCTTCATCGGTACTAATGATGTCATAATCTTTTCTAGAATGATTTAGAACTGAGTTTCTCAAAGTTCTCAGGAAAGTGGTAAATCTGTTTTCTAGATAGAGACAGATAGAAAGTAAAAGATAGAAGAAATAGAAAGTAGAACGACAAAAAGATATAAAAAATCATAAGTGGAAGCTGCTAAGCACTCCACATTTAAATATTTCTGTAAAAGGATGGATGCTTAAAATAACCACGGAGTATTTGATTTTAAAAGTGGAAGGTTCGACTCTGTTTCGACATCTTCGATAATCCACATTCTATGATGGTCCGATTACTGACAAAGAAGGAAAGTAAAAGAGATATTAAATACACCAATGTGGCATAATCGTTTTACTTGAAAGTTTTCGAAAATGACAAACCTTGTTTAACTTTCACTGCCTGAAAAATCGGAACTGTACTTGGAACGAAACCGGTAAATGCGGAAAAACTGTCAAGACTGGAAAACCTGTAATAAATGAATAAATAAATAAATAAATAAATAAATAAATAAATAAATAAATAAATAAATAAATAAATAAATAAATAAATACATAAATGAATGAATGAATGAATGAATGAATAGAAAGATAAATATTCATAGAAAAATAAATAATGAATTAACCGGCCGATAGAAATTTTAATAGATTCTAAATGAACAAAATTATGAATGAACAAAAGAAAGAACGAATGAATCAACACAGGGACAATTAAAAGAACGAGTGAAAAACTTATTTTCAAATTAAAAGATAATCGTGACTCGAAATGATTCCGTTATAGGTGTCTTTTAAAACAGACCGTTTTGCGTTACAATTTTCCCCCCTTATTTTACATACCTATAATGAAATAATTGAAATTTCACTTACATCCCTATATCTTGTGTCAGGATAGATAATTTTGGAATAAAAACTTCCTCCATAACTGACAAAAATCATTAAATATCGCTGTCAACTGCTAAGTGAATAATATCTCTTGCTAATGCTTTGACGCTAATGACAACGTCGCTTAGAAACGGCGTCAACGTCCTGCGTAAATCACGTCGTCAAATCTCGTTTAACGCGATCCCAAAAAGCTATGTTTAGAAAATAGCATCGTTATTCACACCGTATTACCGACGCCAGTGACAGATAGCTACAGCGATGACAGAAATAAAACATTGTACAATAAAACATTCAACAGTATTCCAGTGGTATCGCGAGTTAGAGTGCAAATGTTTTGTTTAGGGCTGAGAACGTTCAAATTAGAATAGAAAAGACACTTCAATGTGATACGTTATAGTGCCATTCTATGAAACGCAGCGTATAGAACATAGGTTAAATAATGTGTGTGCCCTGAACGAAAAATAAATGGGTGAAAGAAACTACAAATGTAATCGGAATTTTGAATAAGGGATCAATAGTTATGAAGCCTGCATATCACAGACAATCTGTCAATAGACAAGTAACACCGACCCTGTGACTTTCTAGCTAGGCATCAGACGCCCCTCATAGTATTATTTCTGGCACACGCGATATGACTCCTCATGGTATTAGAAAATACTCACCAATACACCAGCGCTATATTGCGTGTGGCGTTAAACATTTTTTTACTTGACACGCTAATAACGCTGTAATAACGGGCAATTATTGTGCTCGAATCCGCAACGGAATCAAGGACAGGAATATATAAGTTTTTTTTCGTTCTAATCCTTTCAGAAATAATTATATACATATAAAATGTACAATGTATGTTTAAACTAAACTTATAGTTAACAGGCTCAAGAAATTAGTGTTTTTAACGAAAATTTACACAGTTTATATACAGAAAGAACAAATAGCCACACAAATAACGAACATGGCACGCGAATATCTCCCGGAACAAAGTGCTTGGATTTTTGGCTAAATTAAATCAAAATTTAATAAACATGGAATATGGCAATAACTATGTACAGACGTTCTGATATATTATTTTAAGTTTCTTTCGAAACGACAACTAATAACATGTAAATAAAAATATATATGGACGGTCGATTTCTAAACCAGATTATTTCAGGAAATACAATAAAATATAATACAGAAAATATCATAATCCTCATGGGAATGTGCTGCATTGAAAAAAATGGGGTTTACTTTCCTGGTTATGAATTTGTGAATATTTGATGTGTTATCTTTTTTATTTTATATGATCACAAGCTGCTTTGTTTACATATTTTTATTGGGGTGAACCCAACATGGATCTCAATTATTTTTTTTGAACCACGTTGAAAGCCCGTGTATTTACCTTTTTACATAATACATTCATTATACATTTTTCAATTATTTATTTTACATAACATACATAACAAACTAATATATATGTTGTTGTAGACATTTTAAAATAATTTCAAAGAGCTGAAACGTGAATCTCTTTAAGAAAAAGTTAAGGAAAAGGATATTTTATTTTAAACAAGATAAAGTTTTTTTGAGCCAATTATAAAACTTTTCTTGAGTCAGTGGGAAAAATGGGAGATGCTAAAATATAATTGATAATTTGCAAGAGAACAAAACTGTAGTAAACAAAAACATATTTTTCCAGCAAACTACGATCGATAAAAAAGGTAATATTAAGAAAGAAAGGCTGCTTTGGTAATATACTTCTGATATATCATCAATCAGTACTTATAACATTATTAGAAAGTTATTCCACTTCCTGTGAAACGTTTTGATTACTGCACGGAAAGCAGGGATACTGTAAATAATATTTCTAAAGAAGTCTTCTTTGAACATTTTTCTGATCCCAACAATTATGGAGGGATTACCATATTAAGTGTTTTGGCAAATTATTTACCAATATACTAAATAATAGACTGAATGAGTATTTGGAATGTCACAATTTACTTAACGAAGAACAAACTGGGTTCCGATCACAATATGGTACTACTGATCATATGTTTTCCTTAAACATGCTAATTGATTATTATTTAAGTTGTAATAAAAAGCTTTACTGTGCATTTGTTGACTATAGGAATAGCATTTGATTCTGTTAATCGACTTCATTTATGGCACAAACTTTTGTCACATAATATTGATGGTAAGTGTCTTGGTATAATCCACAATATGTACAGTAAGGCTAAATCTTGTGTTAAAGTACAGTGTGAGTTGACTAGTTTCTTTAGCAGTTTTACCGGTGTACGTCAAGGTGAAAATCTTTCACCAATTTTGTTTTCTATCTTTTTGAACGATTTGTCAGAGAATTTGTACCTCATAAATATACAGGACTTGTCAATATCTCTAACGCAACTCGTGAATGTCTTAGTGACGATATCATTGATGTTTATGTTAAATTGTTCCTTTTGTTATATGCTGGTGATACAGTACTTTTAACAGAAAGCAAAACTGATTTGCAAAATGTCTTAAATGCTATGAGTGAGTACTGTAATATATGGAATCTTGTTGTAAATGAAGCTAAGACTAAAGTAGTGGTTTTTAGTAAGTCAAAACGTAAGGATGACTTTGATTTTATGTACAATGGTAAAAAGCTTGATTTAGTAGATAACTTTACTTACCTTGGAGTACTTTTAATTATAACGGTAAATTTTTGAAATAAAAAAAATTCTTGTTGATAATGCTAGAAGAGCAATATTTTCTGTGATCCAAAAGTCACGTAAATTATGTTTACCAATTTCTTTGCAACTATATTTATTTAACTCTATGGTTGTACATATCCTTCTTTATGGAAGTGAAGCTTGGGGATTCGAACAAGTTCAAATTCTAGAGAAATTTCAGTTGTATTTTTGTAAATTTATTTTGAATTTAAAAGCTTCTACACGTTCTGGAGTAAAATTATTAATGCTAAGGAAAATAAGATATGTAAACTTCTTTATAAAACAATGTTGTCTTTATCCTCTAGGAATATTGTAAATTCTAAATGGATGAATTTTGTGAAAGAAACACCTAGTAATCTTGGCATGTCAGAATATTTTCATTTACAGAAGGAAGATAATATTAATCACTTTAAAATATTGTGAAGCTTAGACTACAAGATCAATTTTTACAAGATTGGCATAGTACTTTTGATACATCCTCAAAGTATTTAGTGTATCGTACATATAAAAATACTCATTGTTTTAAAAAATATGTAGATGTACTTTCTTCTGACAAAGGCAAATATTTATGTAAATTTAGGACAACGAATCACCTATTACCAATTGAAAAAGGCAGACATTTGTCCGTATTTCACTACTTATTTGAATGTTCGTACTTTAATGACATAAGACGTAAATCTCTTCTTCCAAGGTTTTGCATTCATCCTAATATTTTTACACTTGACAGATTTATGAATAGTTGTGATAAAAAGATTCTACTAAAATTATCTTTATTTTGTAAAAAAACATTATGTTAAAATTTAGATAACTAATACTTCTCATTCTCCGTTCCCATTTGTTACAATATAAAATACATGTTGTATTGAATTCAGTACTTGAAATGAACAATATGATCTCCTTCTTTGTTTATTTAGCTAGTCATAATTGTATTCATATATTGTGATATTAGTGATTTTTGACTGTTATTTTTCTGTTTGTTTGTTGTTATAACCATTTGCATATTATATGCCTTGATTTAAAAAAAAACTGAAACTGAAACTTGAAATGCTCTGTATTTTTCTAAAGATATTCTAGCAATCAATTTTCTTTTAAACACAAAATTTTTAGTATTTTCTTTTTTTTGTTTTACAACTAAATATATAATATTTGGAAAATAAGAGAATATATGATAAAATTTTATTTCGTAAATGAAAAAAAAAGATAAAAATTTGTCTTGGGTTGCATGTATAGCAATTTCAACCAACCACTTAAACAATTCATTCCAGAAAATTAATGTTTGTTGACAGGTCCAAAATATATGTTCTATGCTATCTATTTCCATATTACAAAAATCACAAAGGCTAGACTCCACTAATTTACATCTAAAGAGAAATTTGTTAGTTGCAATATTTCTATGTAAGAAATCAAAATAAAAATTTTGCAAAATATTATCCTTACAAATATCAAACGCATTTAAATGTATTTGTTGCCAATTGAATATTTTATCCGGAAATACTGCCTCCCATTTTAACTGGGATTTTAGATTCTCATTCGGGTATTTTAGCCTTCTTTCTTTCTGAACCTGTGTAAATTTTCTTTTAGGAGATGTGTTTCTGTTTTTCTAAAAGCTCATAAACATTTATTTCATCAGTTGTTACAGTTGGAATGATATTATCTATTTTTTTCCCCTACATGTTGGGATTGAAGAGATAAGTCTATAGTAATTTAAACACTCAGTATTAGGACTGTTACATTCAGTTTTTAATTGACTATATATATCTTTTATTCCTCCATTGAATGAAGAGCAGAACAAGCATACATATAAATATCACACATATATACAAAATTATGACAATTCAACAAACATAATACAGTAGTATGTCAACAAACTAAACTAATCAAATATCAATAACATTGTACTAATTTTTGAGAGTTCACAAAGGTATTTTGATAACACGTACACATATTTAACAAATGCAAATATTAAGTGTCAGTAAAGAGGCCAAAGACTACGGACTGAAGTAAGATTTCATTACTTAGTAGAATATTTATTTAGTTACATTTGCGCTACCTATACCAGGGTAACATTTAATATAACTCTTCAATAATAATAGTCAAAATATTGAAGATAAGTGAGAACATAAGAGACACTACTTTTTGGTGGTAAATGCAAAGTTTTATTTGATAGAACAGTCTATTTCGAAATTATTGATCGAAACTTAATAGACTGAAACAAACAAAAATAGCGTCAATATAGTAATACCTTTAACAACAGCCTGCTTAAGTACGAAACGAAAACATTAAGCTGGACAGCAAAAGGATGGGATGTCTGAGATGTTTCTTTATATGAAAAAATTTCGACAAACATAATGTAAAGTTGTTTCTTTTGCGTTTGCATCAAGGATATCTTTTACACTGTATATATTTTTGTTTCCCCACTGTCTGAAATAGAGTAGGCTGTTGTTATTTTTTATATTTGAATTTTGCGAAAGAATTTTTTCTGATACATTTTGCGGATTTTCATAAAAATTGATTTCACTCCAAGCTACTAATACTTCGTGTATAAATTTATTTTTGATTTTAAATTTCAATATATCTTTTGTGTTTATATTACATTTAAATAAAGATATTCCACCTAAATGATTAATATTTTACTTTATTATTTCTTTCCACAACCCATTATTTGAATCGTTTATTATTCTTTTTATCCAGTTCGATTTTATTGAGCTCAAAAATATAGGAATGTCAATCATATTTTGACATCCCGTTTGACTTAATCCCTTTTTGAGCTCCATATCCGGGGTCTGAAAATATACTTCGAATAATCGATGGGTTCGAATAATCGAAATCCGAATAATGTGATAGACAAATTCTACTCCACTTTGGCCAATCATAGCAAAACCACCGATTAAAACACACACTCTACAATGACAATACATACACCGGTACAGTATTTCTACAATAACAATACATATACTGGTAAGTATTCTACAATGACAATACATATATTGGTACAGTATATCTATGACAATACATATACTGGTACAGTATTTCTACAATGACAATACACATACTGTTACAGTATTTCTTCAATGACAATACATAAACCGGTACAGTATTCTACAAAGACAAAACATATACCAGTACGATATTTCTACAAAGACAATACTTATACCAGTACGGTATTTCTTCAATGACAATACATAAACCGGTACAGTATTTCTTCAATGACAATACATATACCGGTACAGTATTTCTTCAATGACAATACATAAACCGGTACAGTATTTCTTCAATGACAATACATATACCGGTACAGTATTTCTAAAATATCAATACATTTACCAGGACAGTATTTCTACAATGACAATACATATACCGGTACATTATTTCTTCAATGACAATACATATACCGGTACAGTATTTCTACAATAACAATACATATACCAGGACAGTATTTCTCCAATGACAATACATATACCAGTACAATATTTTTACATGACAATACATATATTGGTACAGTATTTCTACAATGACAATACATATACCAGTACGGTATTTCTACAATGAAAAAACATATACCGGTACGGTATTTCTACAATGACAATACATATACAAATACAATATTTCTACAATGACAATACATATACTGGTACAGTATTTCTTCAATGCCAATACATATACCGGTACAGTATTTCTACAATAACAATACATATACCATGACAGTATTTCTCCAATGACAATACATATACCAGTACAGTATTTTTACATGACAATACATATACTGGTACAGTATTTCTACAATGACAATACATATACCAGTACAATATTTCTACAATGACAATACATATACCAGTACAATATTTCTACAATGACAATACATATACCAGTACAATATTTCTACAATGACAATACATATACCTGTACAATATTTCTACAATGACAATACATATACCAGTACAATATTTCTACAATGACAATACATATACCAGTACAGTATTTCTACAATGACAATACATATACCAGTACAATATTTCTACAATGACAATACATATACCTGTACAATATTTCTACAATGACAATACATATACCGGTACAGTATTTCTACAATGACAATACATACACCGGTACAGTATTTCTACAAAGACAATACAAAAACCGGTACAGTATTTCTACAATTACAATACATATACAGGTACAGTATTTCTACAATGACAATACATATACCAGTTCAGTATTTTTAACAATGACAATACATATACCGGAACAGTATTTCTACAATGACAATCCATACACCGGTACAGTATTTCTACAAAGACAATACATACACCGGTACAGTATTTCTACAATGACAATACATATACCAGTACAGTATTTCTACAATGACAATACATATACCAGTACAGTATTTTTTACAATGACAATACATATACCAGTACGGTATTTCTACAATGACAATACATATACCAGTACAATATTTCTACAATGGCAATTCTTATACCAGTACAGTATTTCTACAATGACAATACATATACGGTACGGTATTTCTACATGACAATCCATACACCGGTTACAGTATTTCTACAAAGACAATACATACACCGGTACAGTATTTCTATAATGACAATACATATACGGGTACAGTATTTCTACAATGACAATACATATACCAATACAGTATTTTTTATAATGACAATACATATACCGGAACAGTATTTCTACAAATGACAAAACATATACCGGAACAGTATCTCAACAATGACACTACATATACCAGAACTGTATTTCTTAAATGACAATACATATACCGGTACAGTATTTCTTCAATCACAATACATATACCAGTACAATATTTCTACAATGACAATACATATACCAGTACAACATTTCTACAATGGCAATACATATACCAGTAAGGTATTTCTACAATGACAATATATATACCGGTACGGTATTTCTACAATGACAATCCATACACCGGTACAGTATTTCTACAAAGACAATACATAAACCGGTACAGTATTTCTACAATTACAATACATATACCGGTAAAGTATTTCTACAATGACAATACATATACCAGTTCAGTATTTTTTACAATGACAATACATATACCGGAACAGTATTTCTACAATGACAATCCAAACAGAGGTACAGTATTTCTACAAAGACAATACATACACCGGTACAGTATTTCTACAATGACAATACATATACCAGTACAGTATTTCTACAATGACAATACATATACCAGTACAGTATTTTTTACAATGACCATACATATACCAGTACGGTATTTCTACAATGACAATACATATACCAGTACAATATTTCTACAATGGCAATTCTTATACCAGTACAGTATTTCTACAATGACAATACATATACCGGTACGGTATTTCTACAATGACAATACATACACCGGTACAGTATTTCTACAATGACAATACATATACCGGTACAGTATTTCTACAATGACAATACATATACCGGTACAATATTTCTACAATGACAATACATATACCGGTACAGTATTTCTACAATGACAATACATATACCGGTACAGTATTTCTACAATGAAAATACATATACCGGTACAGTATTTCTACAATGACAATACATATACCGGTACAGTATTTCTACAATGACAATACATATACCGGTACATTATTTCTACGATGACAATACATATACCTGTACAATGTTTCTACAATGTCAATACATATACCTGTACAATGTTTCTACAATGACAATACATATACCTGTACAATATTTCTACAATGACAATACATATACCAGTACAATGTTTCTACAATGACAATACATATACTTGTACAATGCCTCTACAATGACAATACATATACCTGTACAATATTTCTACAATGACAATACATATACCTGTACAGTATTTCTACAATGACAATACATATACCTGTACAGTATTTCTACAATGACAATACATATACTGGTACAGTATTTCTACAATGACAATACATATACCGGTACAGTATTTCTACAATGACAATACATATACCGGTACAGTATTTCTACAATGACAATACATATACTGGTACAGTATTTCTACAATGACAATACATATACCGGTACAGTATTTCTACAAAGACAATACATACACCGGTACAGTATTTCTACAATGACAAAACATATACCGGTACAGTATTTGTACAATGACAATACATATACCAGTACAGTATTTTTGATAATGACAATACATATACCGGAACAGTATTTCTACAAATGACAAAACATATACCTGAACAGTATCTCAACAATGACACTACATATACCAGAACTGTCTTTTAAACCTGATTCATGCAGATGATTGATCTTGTCAAGCTTCCTTCCCTTCAAAAGTTTCATGGTGGCAAATTGAGAAAAAATCAGTCTGGCAAGTGCAATATACTTTTGAATGAAATTCTAGTAAAGACAAATATTGTTTTCAAATTCTTCCATATTGAATACTTATTTGTATTATATTAGTAAATGATATATAATGTGCTAAACGTTGCCTATATTTTCTGATTTGAAATCAAATTTGGTTTGGTTGTCTTTTAAAATTATTGTCGCATAAAAATGGTGGGGGTAGTTAGGGTACTCTGGGACAGTGGATTCAGTATACTCTGGGACACTATCCCAGAGTACACCATTTTGTTACAGATCACCAGTACAGTCTATTGATGTTGTATAAGGTATATTAGAGTTACATTATATAAAGGGTAGACTTTGATAACTGCCTTACAGTATATAATCTATTCATCATAATTCATTAGCAGATGAGTCTATGCTATCTTCTACAAAGTCTTCCACCGGAACTCATTTTCAAGATATCAACATTTTAAATAGCAGACAAAGACCTACTGAGACTAAAAATATTTTTAAAGGATTCCGCACCAATCTGTTTAATCCTATGCTATACAAAAATCTTGATTTATCAAACACGGATGTAACAGCCAACACCAATAGGGGGTGGGGCTATCTTCAACAAGAGGTATTTCACAGTGTCATGACCGCTTTGCCGTTCCTGTTGCCGTCCGCAAACTTTCACCTTGATCGTAACTTTTTAAGTTCTTGGTGTATTGGTTTCATACGTGGCCACAATAACCCTTTGGAAAAGACCTTCAAGTAAACCAGACTTACCTTGACCTTCATTTATAAATGATCTTAACCATCAATTTGAATGGATTGTCGTCAAACTTCAAACATAATAACCTTTTAGGATAGACCTTCAAGTTCAGCAGACATACCTTGACCTTCACTTATAAATGACCTTGACATTGAAGGTCAAATTATTTACATTTTCTTTTCTTTGCTGTAAGTGGCTTTAATTTTGTTTTTCATGAATGGATTGACTTCATATTAAGAAACAACATTCTTTTGGATACGACCTTCATGTGTATCGACCTTGACAGATTATTGAATTGTCACTGATTGTCACTGATTTTTGCTGTAATTGACTGTAACTTGGTAATAAATAATTGAATTATCTTCATGTTTTGACAAAACAAAATTTTGGACAAGAGCTTCTAAAAGGTTGAAAAGACCTTGACCTTGAGCTTTAAATGACATTGACCGTCATGGCCAAATCATTGAATTTTGGTTGTCATATTTATTTTTATTATGGAAGAATTTGATTCATATGTGGACATAACAACACTTGTGATCAAACAGATATGTGGAATAATTTAGATATGTCCTTGGCCTTTAAATGACCATGACCGTCAAATGAATGAATTTAGATTATATTTTCCTAACTTTGTCATTTATTTATGGAAATGATTCATGCTTTGACAAACCAAATGTGACTATACGCAGCTATCAAAATTTAAAAAAAAATAGAGAATTTTCAACAGAATTCTTAAAAAAAGCCCAACACAGCGAAAGTGAAAATACTTAGTTCTTCTACTTTCAGTTTAATAAACAGTTTGATAAAGTTTATTCTTTAACAGTTTTCTCATTTCCAGTATTTTTTTAGTTTCAATGAAATTATGCATGTTGTCCTATGTACCCAAGCATGTCCCATTGTACCATAATTATATGGTGTCCCAGAGTGCCCCTAGCTCGGGCACTCTGTGACATTTTAATGACCGTATTCTAATGCATATCTCCAAGTCAACTTAATTATTTTAGTTTCAGTGGATCATCTGTAACATCCAGTACATATTGTCCTTTTCATCCATGAAAGAGAGCATCAATCCTTAAGATATGTTAAGTAGGAGATCGAAAATTATGATTTCTGTCCCAGAGTGCCCCAGTCTCTCTAGTCCGATTAAAGAACAAATTGCAAAACAAGCTTTTTTTTTACATTTTTAGTCTGTTATACACATCATATAAAACAGGTAAAAACCCTCAAAAAATCAAACCTTGGCAAACCAGAAAAAAGCAATTCCAATTTAGCATTTGTTTCGAGTTTTTATATGGCTCTGCATGTACACCATACACAGAGTTTTATACTGTAACCGGTGTCGAGATAAACTAAAGTTATGAGGCCGCGCGATTTAAATAAATCAGAATTAACATATTTACTGCCTGGAGTTGGATTGAGAAGCTGTTGTGCAAAGTATGTATACATTTTCATATTATATTTACTTGTTTTTACAACTTTTAGCCTCGTACATGCCCAAACATCTAAAACAATGAATGAATTGTAATGGGTTTTCGCGTATATATTATACTGTATATAAATCAGCGTTTGTCGTTTAAAACAGTAAAAAAATCAATTTTCATGAAAAATAAATAATCATTAGCCTATATATTAACATTCCTTTTGGTAATATGATGTTTATGAAGGAGGAAAAATAAAAATATACAATTTTAAGTTTATCCTGGGTAGCTTCAAAATGTAACTACGGAAGCGTGTTTGGGTAAACAATGCGCGAAATCTAGTATGAATTGTTAGTTTTTTTAAAAATCAAAAAAATGCATGATTTTTAAATTAAAAAATTTTAGTAAAAAATGTCTTTTGGTATAAATACATATAATTTTTTCATTTTAATAACTTTTTGAAATAAGAATAAACTACTGAGCCGTAAATATTTAAATTTTTTTTAATACTAGTGTTTGTATGAGATGTCAGGGGAGTCAAAAACAGATCAGAATGTACAATGATTATGTAATTTCAAAATTGTGATTCCAAAAAAGGGAGAATAATTATTTTACAGTCACGGTTCAAATTGTTGATGAGCTCCATGGTTTAACCAGAGACATATATAACATGTTATCTATGTCTCTGGTTTAACTAAATTGTGCTCCAAATATTGATGAGGAGCTATATTCGGAGTTAATTGTTGCTTTGCCACTTGCAATAGATCCCCATTTTTGAGTGTTAAATTTGTTGTTCAATTTTACAAACACATGACGATAAGATAGTTTCGATACAAACGTAATGAGTCAGAGATGTCTGTGTTAATATGGATATATGTATGTCCGTCTGTTTTTCTGTTTAAAAACATGTCTATCTGCCTTTCTGTCCGTCGGGCTCTCTGTTTTTTTTTGTCTTTACCAAAAATAAAATTTGATAGTTGTAAAACTTGATTCTGAGATACTATGAACTTGTGTAGAACATCTGCCTATCTTTAATAGGGTATGTCTATCTGCTTGCTTTCCTTTCCTTATGCTGTTCGTCCTATACTTATGAAAACTGCAACATATCACGGATTTGTATTACAGATATTGAATGTCTGGCATGTTTTTCCCTTGTAAATAATAAACATTGCATTATATTGTAGTATATTTTCGTAGAAGTGTTTTATTCAATTTTCTCGTTATGTCGGAGGAAATCAATGATACATATATGTGGATACAAAAATATCTCTTAGAAAGTTGATGTTTTAGCTTTTAATTCAAGTAGATGTCTGGCTTTATAAAGGATATTGTAATATAAATCCGTGAACATATGGTCTGTGAATCATATTGAAAGTATTGGCCTAAACGAACAGATAACTCATTTATATGGATATTAAGAGTGATTGATAAATAGTTTGGGTGCTTTGTTTGATAAGCCAAAAATGAAAGCCCTGTCATACCTAAAACCATGTGACCACAGGGGAAATGCCCCCTTTTATTTAATTCTGTTTCTCTCGTCAATAACAGTTACAGATGTTATTTAAATATCTGGTAAAAAAGTGATCCCTCAGATGCATTAAAAAAACAAATTTACATGAAAAATTGCAGAACCGGTTTGATTGAGTCTGTATAAGACGGGAAATGAAAAAGTGCAACATTCCTCGTGCCCCCTAGCACCGGATTGAGCGGTTCTAAATTCTCAACACTTAAAAGTGCTGGATTGAATGATCCCGAAAGACCAGAAAAATAAAACAACACTAAAGTGAAGTACGGGCAACTTTTTACGGCTGCCACACAGCACTTCACCTCTGCTGTTGTGATGTATAAATATCTGGTAAAAAAGTGATCCCTCGGAAGCATTAAAAACAGAAAAATTACTGAAATTTGCAGACATGGTTTGATTGAGTCTGTGATCATGAAAGCTGTATTTTACGTTGAACATACGTCTCGCTCTATAGTGTACCCAAATTTATGCATTTCTCTGAAGAAGACTCCAATTTTTGGATAAAATTTATTTCTTTATTTTCATATGATGAATAGTATTATTTTTTAAGACCAGACAATGCTTTTTTGTAATCTCTTTTTAATTCCATTTTAGATGACTGGATGTAAAGCCAAAATATAAGAAAAGAGACAATAACTGTGTAAGTTGCAGAAAGAGCGATGTTGTCAGTAAAGTTGAAACCTTCGACTTTCACGTTTAAATCAAGTATTTGTGTAAAACAAGATAAGGTCCTAGGAAGAATCAAAGGCGTAAATGGCCTCCTGACAGCTAAAATACGTTACCACCATTGTTGTAACAGTAACAGTTGAACATTTCAAGATGATCTATTCATGAAAAGTGCAAACACACGACTTGCAAATTTAGTGAAAAAGACCATCGAAAACAGCAGGAGAAAGCTTTTTAACCACTATGCAAGTTATACTTTGAAAGTTATTGAAAGGATAACTTTTTTTTAATGTGACTCGGTGTAGTCGAACTAATGAGCATTATAAGAGACATAGAGATGTGGAAATCACTCTTATACATGTATCTCTTTATATAAATAAGGAAGAAAACATAAATAGGTTAAACAAGATGTGATGGCATTCAAAGGTGAAATATCTTTTAAAGCAACCTAAATGATACATGACATAAAATTGACATTTTCTACATATAAAATTCTAATTTTGAACCATTACTATAGACATTACTACAGCTCATTTTCAGCATTATAAACGAAGATTTAACATTAACTTATTTAAGTGTTTGCAATATAGATAGTTGGACAATACTGACGATGATAAATGAAGTTATTTCTACTAAATCATGTTAAAAGTGATAGTTTGCATTACAATTATGGGTGATATTTGGATGGATGAGACTTTGGTAACGTACAAATACGTTAAATGACACAGCAAAAGACTATATAACAAGGTACTTTTAGAAATTGAGTATATTACCAGGTGCAGTGTTTGTTCCTACGAATTTAAGGAAAAATAACTGAGTTTGTTCTCTTTATTTTCATAAATCTTTCAAAAATAGTTATAAATTGCTAGAATAATGTCAATGTAATTGATGTAACGTATGTTACATTTTGCTTTTAAAATGTCTTAAGTGATTAAGTTTCTTTATTTATATAAGCTTATATGATATTAATATTATTTGAACCTCTTTTCAATTGTAAATATTTGGTATTTTTAAGATAATGCAATTTGAACGTTTTGCATTATAATTATAAGTGGGTGGGGTAATAATCGTGTGTGTCACAAGTGAATAAATAATAAAAAAGGCCAAACCTGATATTATTCATTGCAAATTCTTATTTATAAACACCAAATACATGCTTGCTTACAAAACTACCAATTTTTAACAGAGAAAGACAAGACAGTCGCCACATATTAAACATATATTACAATATTATATTACGATTTTTATCCCTTGACATGTACTCTTAAACTACCTGCCATAAGTCAAGTTTCCGATGGTATGTTTTTTTAGGGTTTTACTACAAGGTCCATGCATATACATGTATATTGATCGCAACATACTAAAGAAAGCTTGTGTTGCAATTTGTTTGATGTCAAGCTACATATACTCATAACTTTAGTGGCCTACCCCTACTGGTACTGACAGTACATATATCAATACAGTATTTCTACAATGATAATACACATACCAAAACAGTATTTCTTGCATATCAGACAGAATTATCTACCATTTACACCGGTGCTAGAAAACCCTGTTTTACACCCCATGTAAGACAAGTCGCGTAAGACAAGTCGCGTGCTTTAAATGACGTCATTGCCGCGCGCCTTTTATCATGAATTGCGTTCTTAGGATGACGTCACTTAACCGTTAATGAATGAAGTTAAAAAAAAATTCATACGCTACTTAAAACTATTAGTCTGGATTACCTGCCCTTTTCTCTCCGTTCAATACTAAATTTTATAGTACGACGGGAACCAGACTAACGCTACTATAAGAAAAAGTGCGTAATGAGAATATCAGTTTTCGTAATTTCTATTCTGAAAATAATTGATATGTTATATGCAAGAAAAAGAATCAAAACACCGGCTGTCGGTGCAGACGGGAATTTCTAGCTCTCGGGTAACTGTTTAGCGGAAACTCGGCAGAGCCTCGTTACTGGCAAGGCTCGTCCCGATGGAACCGATCACCCTCGGTTTGGATTTCCCTATCCTCTATCTAACCCAATGATAGATTCTATTAATCATTCAGGTAGCAAATATGATTAAATAAGGAATACGTTTTAAACACTTGGTCGTTGATTTCAAACCACTTGAACCTCACCTCTGTGGGTTCGAATCTCGTCAGAGAATTCGGATCCTTAATATTATCAAGCTATCCAGCTAGCTTAAAACATCGGTGGTTCTACTCAGGACAACCGTGCGCCTGAAATAATACAAGGAGTGGTAGATCTACCTGATGTCTTGATTTGTCTTCATTCCGCCAGTAAAAGATGAAAAGTCTCCATATTACCTATACTGTGTTATGCCTTAAATTGTTTTTTTTCCAAAGAATATTAGCATTACAGTATATTAACCTTTTGGCAATAAGCTATGTACATATATACAAAC